>NC_062214.1:97595418-97898449 GCF_902686445.1 Sciurus carolinensis
GATCACCTAGCACATGGTGGGAACTGTATATTTCCTGAGAACTTGGTAGAATTTACTTGTACAACAGTCTGTGGATGGAGACTTATTTTGAATGGACGAGTGGATTTTTTGTTTTTTCAATTTAATTAATAGTTTGAGTCAATTCTCATTTTTAATTTTATCTCTCATTAACTTTATGTATTTGTATTTGGCATTTGTATTGTCTCAGATGTGCTTGAAAAAGAAGTGTATTATTTTCTCTTAAAGATGATAGATACATGATGTATGACAGATATAGGTAGTTAGACTAAAGTTCTTAATTTTATTATTCAAATCATATATATGCATATATATATTTGAACACAAGTTGGCCATTCGTGCTTAAAATCTCACAATCCAGAATTTAGTGTCAATGAAATAATATTGGCCATGTGCGGGGTGATGGCGGAAGGAGTATTTTGATGCTCTTTATCCAACATGAGTAGATTATGCTGAGAAACTACTCTCATAAAGAGTGTGTTTTATTTACAGTTGTTGTGAGAAGAGTGGAAGTGGAAAATGAAGGAAGAAAGTAGAGGAGACTTTGCTGGATGCATCCTTCACATGGTGGCCTTACAATTAAAGAAAGCTACTCCAATTTAGACCTTGTGTATAGAACATAACCTGAAGAAAGTATGTACACACACACACACACACACACACACACACCAAATTTCTTCGCTTTGGGACATCATGAATGTTGGGGGAACACAGAGAGGGAGCACATTTTGCTATTACCTGTGAACTCCTGCAGTGCAACAAAATGACAAAGCTCTATGCTGCAGTTTGCAGGGGCAGGTATTTAAATTGCAACTATTTTTTGTTTACAGTTCCCTTGTTTGTGTGAACTAATCTCAAATTTATCAGAAATACTGATAAAGATTACACATTAATGGGATGATTGGGCCTGAGACTAATATTTCTTATGCATATGAGTATTCCTCAGAAATATACTGGGAAATGGACTTTGTAAAAGACTGGAAAACAAGCAGGATAAGGGCCCACAGTCATTGTGTTTTGGATATTAAATGTTAATATGACTTAACTTGTGCTCATGGGATGGTGACCTAGAGGATTTTATATGTGTGAATTATCATATTATATGTATTTAGAAAAATATAAATAACATTTATATAACTTTTTTTCATGACACTATATAGCTGCGTTAACCTGCTTCATTCATTCAACAATATATCATTGATGTCATATAATAGTCAAAAAATTGCTAATTGTCCACAGCCAGAAAGAATTAACACATTTAAAAATTTTAGATATTCACCCACTACTAGTCTGTCTGATCAAGCCCAATTTACTTAGTAGGGATATAGCCAAACATTTAAGTATGCAAATGTATAAAGTCAAATGAGACATCATTTAATTTCTTTATTGTCTTACAGTGAAAGAGAGCAAATGAGCAAGTTGATGGCTTTATGCCAATTATTTTTAGTACGATTTCTTTTATGCTAAGGTATAGCTGAAGGCAAACCCTCAAATGCTAGCACGAGCATGCAGCAGCAATAACATGAATATTTTAGAAGCCGGATGATTCTTTTTGTGGGTTATGTTTGGAAATAAAATTTTTAAGTTGCAACTGCTTTGGCAAATATGTAATGAACTACTGGGACTAAGTAAGAATGTGTGTGTGGCTTTGGTCCCAGATCTGTTTCTAAAAGACCCAAATTAAGTCCTGGTTGTCAAGGCCATCCATAATGTGACTCTTTTTCCTCTTATCTTTTGAGATTAATCTCCCCCATCCACTTAATTCAACCCATCCCTCCCCTACATCACACAAACTTATTGAGCAGGGCCTGCATTTTCATATTCAAGGCCTGTGGCCTACTCCTTCAAATACCAAGGCCAGCAATAGGACACAGGCAGCAGCACCGACCAGCTCAGAGTCACCGAAGAGAGTGGCTGACAGAGCATAGTCATGGGTTTGAGCCCCAACATGGTAGCTGCCTTTCTTCTATTCTTTGCTATGAGACTGCACTGCACTTTACCTCTTCATCTTACAGAGTGGTTCTCTTGGTCAGAACTGGGTTCACATAAAACCCCTGCATTCAACAAACCTCAAAGCCCTGTAATGACATCTGCTTGGGAACATCCATTCACTTTCAGAGGGAACTGGTCCTCACAGGCCTTTATTCCCCCTACTTGGAAGGCTGAGGCAGGAGGATCACTTGAGTTCACAAGTTTGAGACCAGCCTGGCCGATGTAGTGAGACCTTTATTTCAAAACAGAACAAATAAAAAAAGGAGACAAATTCAAAGAGAGATGTTATTATTCTTGAGTAGAACTAGCCAATCACATATTTAATCCATTTGTTTAAAAATGGTTTTCCCTCCTCTAGAGGGGGAAAAAAAAAAAAAAAAAAAACAAAAAACATTGAATTTCTGTGTTTAAGGCACTTGGAGAATTAATGAACCTCATTCTCTTTTTCTTACCTAAGGCACATCACTGCTTAAAACCACAAACAAAGTGCTGACCTAGCCAGTGGTTCCAGAACCTGGGGCCTCAGCACAGCATTTTAACGGCTCATCCTCATAATAAATTACGACTTTAATGATAGTCCTGGTAACATATGGTGAATGGAAAGCACTTTCTGTAGATTAAGCAACACAGTTCCCATTAATGCTTCACTGTACTTGAGACCTTAAAGAGATTTCACTAACTGTTCATTTGGTGCAGTTTCTGCTGAATTATTTAAAACACCTCCTTCCTGCTCTAACTTTGAATTTGCATTAGAAAGTACAATGCCAATTAAGTCTCCTCCATTGCCTCAAATGCTCTAAAAATAAGTACAAGCTTAATTCTCACCACAGATACATTTCTTTCCCTATGACCTTTATGTTATTCTAAGCTTAGGCAAAAATAAATAAACCACACACAGAATTTATAGGAAGCTGCCAGAAGGTTGGGAAATTATTTACCAAGGTAACAACAATTGTGCTGGAGACCCGGGGTTCAGAATTCTTTACTTAGGTAGAAAAGTCAGCATTTATATTTGACTAGTACAAGTTGAACCAGCTGCAGAATTACATAATTTAAAATATAAGTGTAAGTACTTACACTCATAAAAATGTTGGCTCAGTTGGCTGATTTGAATTCTATTACTTAATAAAGATCAAAAGCAAAAACTGGATGCAAGGAATAATTTTGACCAGCCATGTTGTTTGTTTATTTGTATGAAGCTGATGTTTCTCTTGAAGCCCACCCCCGCCCCCACTTTCTTCTCATTATATGAAGCTTGGCTATTGACTTTAAGTCTGTCTCAGATGACTTGTTCAAAGCAGACTCATCATACTTCTTTGGTTTCCAAGAAACCTTTCTAGAGGACACTTCCCTCTGGAACGGCTGCTGCTTGCTGCCCCACGTCCCTTCTGTTCCCTTCCAAGCAGTCTACTTCATGAACCCCTTCCATGAAGGGGTTCTCAAGGAATCCCATCTGGTTCCAGGCATCCTGATGACTCTATTATGACTGTGCACTGAACCCACGTACACGTCGACTTCTATAAAATAATTCTCAAACATCAGCTTGAGTTACTTTTGTGTTTCCACACATTTTCACTGGGGTACATCTCGGCAGTGTCCTGTTTACAGTTACCACTGAATAAACGGATGGATGGACAACAGAGTGGGAAAGCAATTTGAATCAGAGTGCCATCTACTGGTGGAATGCGGCATCACCACCAAGCTTACATTCTGCTCAATAGGTATTCGCACATTCACACATTAGTTCTCACAGTTTGATTAAAGAATAATATGCTACATCAAGCCAATCCTTTGCTCCCATCTTTGGTAAAACCTATTTTTTTCCAAAAAGACATGACAATGACATTTTTCAAAAATTCTCTATGAGAATCCTATAAATGAAACTATCATCTCCAAAAGATAGATAGGAATTCTGGATCATACCCTCTGGCTGTTTTGTAACCTAGGTTTCTTTCTATTTATTGAAAAAAAAAATCATATGTGAAATGAAAAACTGAAACAATGTACAAAAAAATATCTAAATGTCATCAAACTCCTATGCAAGTGATATTGTTTTATGAAGAAGGTTACTTTTTTATTTTGCTTTTTTATTCCAAGTAATTAGCACTTCTAGAAGGTGAACTGTCTGTGCAGGATTGACCACCTTTGTCATGAATGGCTGAGTGAGCATAATTTCTCAGCATAAAGTGGAGGGATTATATAATGAAACAAAATAAAAAATAATTCCTACTTGTCAGGATAACATTTTAATCTATCGAGTATTTTCTCAACCCCTTTAGTAAATCCAGCCTTTTTACTTGCTCTAAAGAAAATTGCCTGGTAGGTAGATTTAAATAAAAAGCACAGAAGTAGTTCCATAAATGAGAAGAAAACTTTTCTTTCACACAGAGTCTGATTTGGATAGCGTGGGATCATTAGTGACCAAACAGATGCCCCATCTATAGCCCAGAGACAGCTCTCAGCTGTACATAGAACTCTTCATTTCCAACAGAGAGGTGAACTTAGAACTTGTCACTGATTTTTTGCACCCTCTTAATCTTCCTGTTTATTCTGTGCTTCATTAAAGTCAATCTCCACTGGGCAGACTGTCATCTGAGCTCGGCCTGTCCTGCTGTCTGCTCTCTCCAGAGAGCATCCTTCATCCTGATAAACGGGCTGTGAGCTGAACACGTGACTGAGCTCCTTAAGGTAAATAGATTACAGACAGTCGCTCCTTCCACGCTGGCTCAACAGAATTTGATAAGCAGGATCGTTGACATGGGCATCTCAGTGCAGACAATGCTCTTCGAAAAGATGGGGTTTCAGATTTACTGTTATGAAATGAGATAGAGGATATTTATTTTTATCATTGTGTCACACCATAACTTCAAGACTGTATTAGCTCCTGCCATTCATCTGCCAGGTGTCTCCCTGGGGATTCAGCATCATTTATAGATCGTTTTCTACATGCCAGGCTCTGTGCTAGGTAAGGAGGAGTAAAGACAACTTGGAGGAGGGAAATGGTGGCCATAGGAGGAAACAAAGCCAAGTTCCTTGGGAAGTCATAGGGCCTGCGTTCTTTCTTTAGCATATGCCTATTTTGCTGGAGCTGCAGATCATGTTATCCCAGAGGAACTGTCCAATCTGGATGAAAAGGCAATGCTGAGGCCAAAGACTGGTTTCTAAGCATGCTGTTTCCACTCTGTTCCCACAGGCTGCTGTTCCCATCCATCATGTTGACAGATAAGACAACAAATTTATCCTCTAAGGGTCCATGACTTTTCTTCCTACCTATTAAACCAAATGTATTTTTCTGTTTTCTGTTGCAGTAACAAAATACCTGGGACTGGGTACTTTCTAAATAAAAAGGTTTATTTAGTTCATTCTTTTGGAGATTGAAAAGTTCAAGATCTGGCACCCCCATCACTTTGGGATAGCATTATAGTAGGAATATGTATAAGAGGGAAAGATTACATGGCAAGACAAGAAGTTAGAGAGTAGGGAGGGGCCAGGCTTGCTCTTTTATAACTCACTCTTGGGGAATCTAACCAGAGTGCATAAGAACTGCATTAATCCCTTCTGAGGGCACACCCAAATGCCCTAATAACCTTGCACTAAGCCCCACCTTTTCAAGATTCCATGACCTCACAGCATTGCCACACCGGAGATCAAATCTCTACCACATCAACCCCTGGGGGGACACACTCAATCTGTATTGGAACTTACGCCACAGGCAGACCAGACTGGAGGATGAAGGTTGGAGCTCTCAGGTAGAGGGCTTTGTCAGCATCTTAGGTCCCTGAGCACAATTAAGTTCCTATGACCACCAACTGAGTTGTGGAATCACTTTCCCCGTTGGAAGGATGGACACCGTGAAGAAGACACTGTGAGTGTCATGGCAAGGCAAGACAGTAAAAACAGGGGCAGCTCCCAAGTTGGAAGCTTCTATCCTGGATGATCAGGGCAAGGTCTATGCTTGACACTCAGAAAACATTACACGCTTAACTTAGCTGAGCCTACTTAATTGAGGAAGATGAAGTCAAGGAAGACTCTCAGCCCAGTTTTCTCAAGCTCTGAGTAGGAGAAATCCAAGAAAAGTCCTGATAGTTGTCCCTTCTGGGTAACTACTGTAATATCTGCCTGGGAGACTGAATGATCAAGATAACAGGATGGTCCAAGGAAATAGTGTCCTCTTCTGCCAGGGACCATTCTGGGCCCCTGACTCAGCTTCAGTTTTCTCACCATTGGTCAAGTCCTGCACTGGCCTGATGTCAAGGGCAAGGGCTACGACATCTGCAGGGCTGTGACCTGGGCAGATGCCACCCATCCTCCAAGTTTAGTTCAACAAACTACTTTTCCTTTTAGCTTTCCATTCCTTTTCTGGACCACATTCCTTTCTCCTACTTCCAAGCTCCTCTTAACAATGTACAATTTAGCCTTTTTTTCTATTCAGTCTCAAAACCTAAGTGTTCCTCGTTATGTTGTGTTTCCACAACAAAATCACAATTGTCTTTCACGTCTTTGAAATCAAGAGACATGTGATCAGATGAATGTGGCAAGTGTTCAATACTTAATTTAAATTAGGGAATTAGAAGCAAGAGTTTGTGGGAACATTTGTGTAGCTTTCTCCTTTAACAGAACAGGAAACAGATCGAGAGAATTGCTTGCTTCATGAATCTCTAGTGGAATTTTCAAGTCACGCTGCTGTGAGGGAAACAGACATCCAAGAGATGGACCCAAGCCTCATGGACCTTTCGGAGAAGGATGAAAAAGTGTGTAACCAACCATGAAAGGCAGAAGCCCACAAGGAAGGGAGAAATAAAGCTTGGGGTTCTCAGGTGAGGGAGCAGTGGGTCCACTGAGGGACTCAGGGTGGTTTTATGATGATTTATGGGCACCTGAGCCCAGTCTTGAAGGATTTGCTATATGGGGATGAAGGAAGAATATACAAGTGTGAATGCATTTTGGTCTCTAAGTCTGACTCAAAATCAGACCAGAGTCTTTTGTGACAACTGTGATTGTGGCCACCATCTGTGCTGAGTGCTTTGGTTTGACAGCCCCCAAAGTTTGTGTGTTGGAAACTTGGTCCCTAATGATGCAGGGAAGTGGGGCCTAGGAGAAAGTGTTCAGGTCCTGAGGGTACTGCCAGATTAAGGCTGTGATTGAGGGAGTGAGGTTTTGTCCTCTCACCCTGTCTTTGTCCTTCCATCATTTGATGCCTTCTGACACATGATAACGCAAGTACTGCTTGGACAGATTTGATTTTAGACTCTCTACCTCTAAAAATGAGAAATACATTGGTGTTCTTTATAAATCACCTAGTTTCAGGTACTCTGTTGACAGTAATACAAAATGGACTCAAGACACAGATTCTCCTGAGGAACTACTGACAAAGGATGCTTCCATCTGCTAGAATCGAAGCTCCTCTTGATGTGGCTGCCCTAACTCCCCCCACACAAAGAACACTCTCCTTTTGTTTCTCAGTTTCTCTTGTTCCTTCCTCTTCTCATCTCATATGTGCAGGGCAACTTCCAGGCGAACTTGCCTCTTGCGGAGGCAGGTGGAGATATGGAATGACCCCACTTGGTCCTGCCCTCATGTAAGGCCAAGGGTCACCTGTGGGCACAGCATCTCCCTGCTCACACGTGGTGGGCGTTCACACTCCCTGCTGTGGGCCTGGCCCTGGAGTTTAAACGGTGCACCCTGATGTGGAGTGGGAGTGCTGCCCACTTCTCTCCGTCAGCATGGTCCACATGCTCGCTCTAGGGTTTGCACTTCCTCTGGAAGGAAGCCAGACTGGACCTGTTTCTGAGAAAAGCCAGAATGGCTCAGCAGCTCAGCATAGGCAAGGAGCTGCAGCCCTTCTGCTGCTGGGCCCTGCGCCTCCAGCCCCGCCCCTCTGCCTTCAGGTTGGTCTCCACAGTCCTCCTGCCAGCACAGAAAGCTCCTTGGCCCAGTGTGGAGGCTCTTGTTTGCTCTCCCTGACCCCTGCCTGGACCTCCACTCCAGCCTTGTTCTCACTTCTGCTCACCGGGCTCCCCACACCAGGCTTCTAGAGGCCACAGTGATTCTCCCCACTGTGTTTGCTGTTGTTTCTTTTCTTACTCCTTTTGTAGAAATGGGGGGGGGGGGCGGGCGGGGAGAAGGCCTCAGGATGCCTGGACAGCAGCACAGGGCTGTGGGAGGTTGGCACAGAGGGACCCTGGATGATCTTCTTTCTCCTCACCTCACCTTAGAAGCCCATCCCTACAATTTTCTCTCCATTTTCCTTCCAGCACTGGGTCTTCAGTCTCCTGTCTTTGACTTAACCAGGAGCAGGGTGACAGCCTTGTGTGAGGAGTTCTGAATGAAAAGGGAGCCTGTTGGGTGTTCCCCTTGCCCTTCACATCTCTGCAGTGGCTGGTGAGGCTCTTGTGCCTTCTGATTCCTTAGTCATCAGTCGGGAAGACCCTGGGTAAGTAGCATGGGGAGACTCTCCATGCTGGGGTACCCTCGAGGGTCCTCTTGGCCCTGAGAGTTCTTTTCCCCTTAGGCCACGGTGAGCTCCAGTTTACCGTTGCTTTAGAGTCAGAGGATCCTTTTTATTTCTTAAGTTCTTGCATCCCAAAGTTTAGAACAAATCAACACTTTTTTACACAGCAAAAAACCATGATTCAGTCTTTCAGTAGACATATAATTTCACATTGCTTAGTGTCACACTGTTTGAGGTAGATTTACCCAATTTATTTTCATACCCCCGACTCAACCTCTCCTCACTCTTAACACCTGCCATGGAGGGAGCCTCAGCCATAGGCCTGAACTGTCCATTGAGACCCTGAACCAGGGTCTGTCTGGTGATGTTGGCCAGACCGACCTCACACTATGACCCCAGAACATCCAGGTAATTCTAAACACTACTAGCTTAGGACTTCCTGTGGGCGGGACTGATTAAAAAGACTAGAGGGATGACCTCTGTGTCATGATCAGTCCCAGAGGTTTGGGATTGGGAAACATAGGGAGAACCTCTGGACACCAGGCCTATTGGGGTGAGGACCAGGGCTCTGAGAGCGGGGTCCCTGGGGCAGCCCAGCTCTGGGCCAGTCCAAGTGGGTGGGAGGTTCATGGAACAGGGTCCTTCATGATCCTCATGTACTTCCACCCCGTAATGGGGTGGTTGTTAAATGTCTTAGATTAGCTCACACTTAAGGCTCAGGAGATAGTCACTGGCAAAGCAATACAAAATAAAGATACCGGGTGCTTAGTGTTTATTTCCTCATAAGAGGCTTAATATCAGTCAACTGAAAAAAGACAACATAGTTTGAATTTTAGAAACTCCTCTCTAGATGCATCTGAATGTGTGATAAAGATTAACCTTTTCAACTTACTAAGCAAACGTTTTAGGATTGGTGAACCCAAGGCTGATTGAGCCAGGAAGCATTCTCTCCACACTGCAAGCCTTGGCTCCCTCTAGTGTCCCTGGCTCAGCCTTAAGTTGCTCAGGACTTCCAAACTCTTAAATGGGGATTCAAATCCTGGTTCAGCTAATGACTCTTCCATTTCAATAGTTCACGCTGACTCTTAATCACATGCATTTCCTCCATCTAGAAGCAACTTTGTTATCTTCTGTTGCTTACAACTAACATCTTATTATATTTCACATATAAGCTAATTGTTTCTTGTCTATTATCCCCTTCCCCACACAAAAAAATCACAATTTTCTTTCAAAATGGTAAACACAGAATATCAGATAGGTATCAGACAGTGGTAGATGTCAGTATTTGATACCTGCCATAGGTATCTAATGCTTTAAATTTAGGGATCAGAATGTTACAGTTAGTAGGAAGATTAACATAGCCTCCTTTCTTTACAAAATAGGGAACAGATCCAGAAAAATGCTGCTCTATGTATTCCACAAGTCTCTAATAAAACTTTCAAGTCCGGATGCTGGACACTGCTTAGGAGACAGAGGCATCCAAGAGAGGGACCCAGGTTTCACAGACTTTTCAGAGACAGGTGCACCAATCATCAGTGATGGAAACCAAGAAAGAGGGGAAAATTAAAGTCTTATGGATCTAAGGTGATGGCTCAGCTTGGGTACTGGAGGTGGTTTTATGGAGAGGTGGGATTTAAACTTGACCTTGAAGGATATGTAGGATTGGATTGTGTGGGAACAGGGGTGAAGTGTGACACTGTGAAAACACATTGAGGAAAGGTAGTGTGAAGGGAGAATCCCAAAAGCTAAGCCTGGAATGCTTTAAGCTGGGAAAGATCTTGAATACCAGCAAGAGCCTTAGTGCTCTCCCTAGTAAACAGCAAGGACTGACACAAATTCCCAGCTTTTTGAACTTGTACTGGGCTCCTTTCATAAAACGGAATTGTCTGTCTTTAGAGGTGTTTAAGGTAGATGTGCTTTTATTCAGCTTTCCACTTACCATTTATAGATCCATTAAGGGCATTCATGAATGAACTAGATAACTGCTACGGTTACTTCTAATTGATTATTATACAGTTCAGATGTTTGAACCAGAGATTGACCTTACATTATAGGAAGACCTTGGTTTTTTTTTTTTTTGTTTTGTTTTGTTTTGTTTTGTTTTGTGTGTGTGTGTGTACTTAGTAGGTTGTTCAATTAATGCTTATGTAATTAACAAATGACATGAATAGTGTTGTGTTTCAAAAAGAGGAATCTGGCAGCAAGGTTTAACCTGGATAAGGAAGAAGGGAGAGATTGTACAAATGGACTGGTTAGGGCATTATTAGTCATTTTCAAGACCTAAACTAGGTTAGTAGAAATGAGGATGGAAAACAGATTGATACTGATATAGAATCAAGATAATTATTGTGTTGTAATTATTTGTGACCTTCTTCCTCAGTAAATCGAAAATTTCATAAGAACAAAAAGTATCTTATTTGGCTTTGCATCCCCACTGCCTAACAATAACTAGCACATACAAGTGCTAAATATGCACTAAACGTGTTGCAGAATACCTGTTACCTGGTAAGTAGCTGAGATAGTGTTATTTGAAGGGCACTGGGTATCCAAGCACCTGGACAAGAGGAAGTCAGAGATGTTGGAATTGAGCCCTGAATTTGGGTGGCCCTGGCCCCAAATCCCATCCCTGGGACACAAGAGACAGCAGCTGTATGCATCTCTCCACTATTCTCTCCCTAACCCATGCCAGGCAGGCCTTCATCTCCACAGCCTGTTGAAACTACTCATGCTTAGGCAACCCACCCATCATGTCCTTCCCTCCCTTCTCATTTTTAAAAAAAAAATTTTTTTAGTTGTAGATGGACACAACATCTTTATTTATTTTTTGTGTGTGGTGCTGAGGACCGAACCCAGTGCCCTGCATGTGCGAGGCAAGCGCTCTACCACTGAGCTACTGCTAACTCCTCATCAGCATTTGACACAGTTGACCATTTCTTCCTTGGAACACCCTCCTAACAGAGCTTCCAGGACACTCCTGTCACGGTTTCCTTCTATTTCAATGACGGTCTCCTTCATTCCAGTCATTCCAGCTCAACTCTGTTGTCCCAATCTCTGGATCCATGGTTCTCCCTCTGAGCTGCACATTGGAATCACCCAAGAGCTTAGAAATCTCTTGACATTCAAACTGAACCCCAGACCCATGAAATCATAATCTCTGAAAGATGAATGCAGTCTCAATGTTTGTTCCATGTTGTTGTAAAACACCTCCCTAAATACTGAAGTTCTTCAACTCTGAGTCCTTGACCTCTTTCCTCCCTTCTCTAGCTCTGGCCCCATGGGTTTTGAGAGCCTCTTCCTCGGCCAATGTGTCGAAGTGTACTTCTAGCCCTCGCTTCTCTGACTGCAGAGTTGTACCCACAACTCTGAGATGTAGGCACCTCAGATTTTACAGATCCTAACTCCTGACTTTTCTGGGCCTCCCAAATCTCTTCAATGACCTCATTATGTTTAATGGGTTTATCATCTATCCAATTGTTCTGGTAAAGACAACTTTGAAGTTATTTTTGAGTCCTCTTTTTTTGCCATTCCTCACATCTAATCCATCCTTCAGTTCTGTTTTGTTTTGTTTTTTTCTAAAATACATTCCAGAACTAACCACTTCCCAAGACACTCTCACCTGCTCCACACCCATCACTTCCTAGCCTTATCCGACCTCACTCTTGCTTGTTTAAACAGTAATTAGAGGAACATTTCAAAACTTATCACGCTTCTCCCTCTTAAAAAAAATCCTCTAGAGGCTTTTTGTTATTACTTAAAACAAAGTCTACATTGTTGATTCTGGCCCTCAAGATTCTCAGTGATCCAACACCTGCCTTCCTCTCCAACCCACCTCTCATTCTCCCACAGTGTTTGCTGGGCTTTTGTTACACAGCCTTTTTGCTGTTTGTGGAATATGGCCTTTGCGTAGAATGTTCTACAACCCAAATCTTCACATGCTCATGATGGCCATTCAGGTGTCTGCACAAAGTGACTTCTTCAGAAATGCCTCCACGGCCTCGCCCTGCACAGTCAAAATAGCCACCACCATCCCAGCTGCCCTCTACCTGAACCTTGTCTTGTGTTTTTCTTAGTACTTCTTGTCATCTGAAATGGTAATGTTTGCTTATGAGTTTATTTCCTTGTGTCCCTCCAGCAAAAGGACATTTTGTTTACTACTATATCTCTTGCACTTGGTAGATTCTCAGTAAATGCCTGTTGAATGAATTGTTGAATCCATAGTTAAAATTTGAACTGATAGTGAAACAGCCTATATTACCAATGTGTCACTGTGAGCTGGATGAGTAATCTCAGCACAGGCATGATTAAAGATTCTATTAAAGGTGTCTCGGGAATATGTAGCTCAGACACTGGGTAGACTGTCTTCCCTAGTCATGGTATCTGAAGCTTTCCTTAGCATTTCAGATTTATGCCTATATGCTGAAAAGCTTTGCCTTTTTTAAAAGTCTCTGCTAAACTTCAATGACCCATAGCATACTCCTATTGGCTAATAAAAGACTAGAGGAAAAATACTATTCTGAGAGATTAGATCAAAAGCACAGGAGCGTAGAACCGGAGGAAAGGCAGGTGATGGACATACTAAATTTTCTCCACTATATCATAATGCCTTAACCAGGGCCCTTTGGGAAAATCGGTCCTGATCATCAGGGAGCCATATAGGCCTAAATAAAAAACTGCGTAGATCCCATTAGCACTAGCAACCTCTTAAATGCACATGCACACACACACACCTCCAATTTCATTCCCCAGTCTAATTTCCTGAATACAGGAATTTGATAATTTGTTGGTCTACTTCAAAAGCTCCTCTTGACTGTTATTTCCAGCACAGCAAATCTACCAGCCCTACCTCTCCAGAGGAAAGTAGTTTTGTAGCACATAGTTTTAAAATATCTAAACAATACCATGTTATCAACTTATTAAAAACTTGTGCCTCTTTTAATAACATGTTACAAAGAATTTGACTGCCCCAGGATTGCAGTTTGAGTTCCCAGAAAAGCAAACTCACATATTAGCAAGCAGAATAGGTATTAGTGAGTGCTCTTGGGATCAACATTTGTGAAGGGAAGAAAGCAAGACTGGGCAAAGGGAAAAAGTGAACTCGAAGCAATATCAAAGAAAGACTTAGCTCCTCCCTTTGGGAACTCTAAAGCTGTATAGGCCCTCAGAGTTGACTCCCCTCCCACTGAGAAATCTAGGCCTTCATTCTTCAACATCATTCAATCACTGGATGCAAACCGATCCCAGAGAATGCTCTGGCCTGAAAGGAAATTTCCTGAGCAGGGCAGACAGCTCAGGGCTGTCTACTGATAGCATTTTTGGTACCCAGGTAAAGAAGTCACCAAACTTGAAGACAGCATCCATTACAAAGAGTGTTTTCATATTGAGGTCACACTTTTTGGTTGCTAACATTATTCTGTGTGTCCGTGGTGAGGTAGTTGGATAAATGGTGTACTAAGAGTCTCCGCTGGTTGGTTTTGTTGCTGAGGAATCTTTCTTGCTGATGCTGTGCCTCCAGAATACTTGGACTTTTTATTTTCAATATGTGGTCTAATCCTAGGCAGATAAGAGTGTTGCTTTTGATGTCATCGTTTTTCCTATTTAACATCTTGTGAAGAATTCATAGTGTGCACCAGGTCCTGGGATTGTTTCTTAGCCACCTGCAGTGGCCAGTCTGGCTGATTAGGAAGATAAGAACCAACTCTTAAATGCTGCAGCCTCATCTACATTCATGTCCCCTGAGTTTTCTTTAAAATAAACAAAATAAAATCCTCAGCCTGGATGATGTTGGAAGAACTAATTATTCAGGTTTCCTATTATAGTTTTGCCTATGTAAGAACTGCAGATTGGGCCCTGAGTAAGCATAATCGAGAATTAATGTGTTCTGTAGCTTAGAGGTGGGAAATAAAGCAGAGGCAGCCCTCATGAGGGAAAAATGGATTCTTGTGTCAGTAAAGCAATAAGGCTTTATAACTCAGACCTGGCTAGTAGATACAAACAAAACACCCTCTTTCTACCTTGATTTTTCACCCTGGCAAGTTAAGTCTGTGAAATATGACTAAATTACACCTTATCTTGTTCCATCTTTCTGCAAAAACATGAACATGAAAGAGAAAGGAACTTATAGTAAATTCTGCTTGTGTCTGAAGAGCATTTGGAAAATCAGATTCTTATTATGTTCTACTTGTCTGAAATTCTAACACTGTGGTTGGGCTAAGAGTTGGTACCAGGCACTTCTTAGGCCCAGTTCCTTCTCTCTGCACTACTCCCTGCATCTGGGGATGATGAGAGAAGCTCATCTGCTTCCCTCCAGTTTATTGCCATTCCCGTGTCGTTTGGCTAGCAATGTGGTACAGTGGCTTGGCACAGGGAGTAGTGAATCCTACCTTCATCATTTCACAGTTGAATCATCTTAGATATCCTAAATTAACTGCACTGGGTCTTCATTTTTGTCTCTATCAACAATAATCACAGTGCCTACTCCTAGAGTTGTTAAAAAGGTTGGATTAGTGCATGTGAAGTGCTAATAGCAATAGGAAAATGAGTAAGCATTAGGTCCTACTTGCTAGAATTGAGTTTACAGACATAAGATGAGGTAAAGAATCATTTGGACCATTTCTGGAGCATCCAGTCCTGGATAAATTGAAAATACTTTGAATTGATACCAAAAAGTAAATAACGTAGCAATAAAGAATAGTTTTCATGTAGAATTGAAGCCAATGAGATAATTGCCTCTTTATATTTAGAATAATGGTGGGAGCTAAATTAGGCATCCATTTTGCAGTCCAGGAACGAAGTTATTTTGACTTTCAAGACTTACTATTTAAGAAATGTATTTTGCATTGCTCCTCAGCCTTTTGGCTAAGATAAAATGAAGAAATACATTTCATAATGTTGTAGTTTCCTTAGAGTGATTCCACTGATGGATCTGGGCAAAGTAAATGGAAAACTTGGAAAGGATCAACCATTCTAGATGCCTTTAAGAACATTTGGTGATTCACAGGAGGAGGTCAACCTATCAGCTCTAACAGGCATTTGGAAGAAGTTGATTCCCTCAAGGGTGCGTTTGAGGGATACAAGACTTCAGTGGAGGAAGTGACAGCAGATGGGGTGGAAATAGCAAGGGAACTGGAATGAGAAATGCAGCCTGAAGGTGAAACTGAAGTGTGGCCATCTTATGATAAAACTTTAGTAGATTTGGAGTTGCTTCATATGGATAGATGAAGAAAGTGGTTCCTTGAGGTGGTGTCTACTCCTTGTGAAGATGCTGTGAGCATTACTGAAATGAAAACCCAAAGTTTCAGAATATTACATAATCTTATATAAGTAATGGTGGTGACAGGATTTGAGAGGATTGGATCCAATTTTAAAAGTTCTACTGTGGGTAAAATGCTATCAAACAGCATTACATGCCACAGGGAAATCCTTTATGAAAGGGAGAGTCAGTCAATGAGGCCAACTTCACCGCTTCATTTTAAGAAATCCCCTTGGCCACCCTAGTCTTCAGCAATCACCACCCTGCCTAGTTGGCAACCAGCTATATAGAGGTAATACCCTCCACCAGCAAAAAAATGATGACTTCTTGGAGGCTCAAATGATTGTATTTTTTTTTTTTGGCAATAAAGTACTCTTAAATTAAGGTGTATGCATTATTTTTTAAGCATAATGCTATTATGTACATAGTGGACTACTATACACTAAGCAGCATAATATAAATTACCTTTGATGTTCACTGGGAAACCAAAGCAACTCATGACTCACACTATTGTGATACTCTTTTCTTAGTAGTAGTCTGGAATCAAACCCACAATATCTCCAAGGCATGTCTAAAATAAACTCGGATGGCTACCTCACATTTGACAAAATATACAAGTAAATCCTAGGTGAATTAAAAGTATGTCACTTAAAGCTTTATGATCTCATATTTTAAAGGATTGTTTAAGACAAAAGCATAAGACATAGGAAAAAATGATTAAATTTGACATTAAATTTAAATTTTATGTTCATTAAAAGGCATCTCTTAGAGAAAGTAAAAAATATAAACCATAGCTTAGTGAAAACAAAGTAGATGTGCATGTAATATCATAGACTAACCTCACAGATAATGTGAAATTAAAAGTAGTTTGCAGAAGTATGGTTCAATCTTATTAGAGCATGCAAAAAAGAATCACAAATTTTAGAGGCACGGCAAGCATAAAGACATGCAAGGGGATGACGTCTATTAAATACAGAATGATGTTACCTCTTGGGAGGAAGGATGCACAAAAACGGCTTCTATAGTTTTCATATCGAGTTATAGGTACATGGGTCCTTGCAGTATTCTCCATACTTTTTTGTATGTCAGAAATATTAGGGCAAGGAGACATGAATTAGAGGTAGAAACTGAATATTAGAAAGCTATCAAAATTCAATGAACTAAAGTTTATTGAAGTAGTAAGATTGATTTTTAAAATCTTAAGTAGGTAGCTGGGTATAGTGGCACATGTCTATAATCCCATAGGCTCAGGAGGCTGAGGCAGGAGGATTGCAAATTCAAGGCCAACCTCAGCAATTTTTTTTTTTTTTTTTTTTTTTTTGCGATGCTGGGGATCAAACCCAGGGCCTTGTGCATGCAAGGCAAGCACTCGACCGACTGAGCTATCTTCCCAGCCCTCAACCTCAGCAATTTAATGAGGCCCTGCCTCAAAATAAAAAGGACTAAAGATGTAGCTCAGTGGAATCACCTCTAGGTTCAATCTCCAGTACCTAAAAGAATCTTAAGTTAGGTATACACTATAATATCCAAGAGGAAAGTGAGAAAATATCAGCACTGTTTAAATGTATAAGATTAAAATGATAAAATAGTTCCTTATAACTAGAAATCAAAACTCATTTTATGGTTTGCTAAAAAAATTGCTGGAAAATTAACCATGTTTTTCCTACAAATAGTTCAAAGTTGACCCAACTGCAGTAAAGGCAAAGTAGGGGAATGCATAAAGTCAGTAAGAAAACACATGCAATTAAAGTCTCCGATTGGATATCCTCGAGCATTTTAGAAATTGGCAAAGAACTTCACAAAACCAGAGTCTATCATTGTATAAAACTTGGGTGGAGTACCTGCTGAGCTGTGGTTTTTTCCTTTTTATTGGTGCATTATACATAACAATAGAATTCATTGTTACATCTTTGAACATGCACATGATACAATAATATAATCCTGCTGAGGTTCTGAGTACTAAAAGAATCAAGAGAAAAAAGTCAGCACAATGACAACTTTTTTTAAATGGGAAGGAATGACCTTAGTATTGTGATTTGTCTATCAGGTCAAACTCCTTGCCCAGAAAGCTATTGAACTTTTTGTGAAAGCATTAATTTGCAAATCTTAAAAAATAATGTTGGACTTAAAATCAACATGAGTTTGTGAAGATTAAATCTGTTGGTTGAATCTAATTTTCTTCTGTGATGGGTCTGTTAAAGGGCAGCGACAGTGTAATTAATTGCTCCAGGCTCAGAAACCCAATTAATCTCTAAGTTGACTTTTATATCATAGAACGTTATACTAGAAGAGGCCTCAAGGATCATCTAGCCCGCCCTCTTCATTTTATAGAGGAGGAAACAGACATCAGGGAGGTTAAATGACTTGTTCAAGGTCAAAGATACTGTTTATCTTTGCCACTGCACTCTACAAATTGATTCAGTATTGCATCTTTAAAGCTCCTATGAGTTTGTGTTTCAAATGTTACTTGAGTACTTTGTTCTTTTGTCATAGCCTTTCATAAAGTACCTGAAGATTTATCTCATGAATGTTTCCTTACAAGGTTGTCCAAGTCTCAGTTTTTAAAATTTAAATCTTTTCGTATTGTTTATGCAGCAAGGGTTGCAAAAGGGGAGGGGGCGGATTGTGTCCTGATCTGCATACCTCACAGGTGAACTCTGGGAACAGAGGAGAAGCAGGATATGGACTCCTGGAAAAACATGGGTCGTGGGTTGACAGCATGAGTGATTCCTGGTCCTGGTTGTACCTTACTGGCTATGCGATCCCTCAAGGATTCTATGTGCCTGATTACAAAATGCGGGCAGAACAGACTAGCATGTGGAGTGATGTGGAGAGAAGGAGCGCAGCAATGACAAAGATGACGTGGGAAGATCAGAGGAAGTGATGGCCACTATAAATGTGGAAAGCATTGAGGCACACCTTGTGTCAGTCTGGAGGTACCCTGCTCAGGTGTGCCCTTAGGGAAAGTCTCTGGCTACAAACCTCCAGAATCTGCAGGTTTGCCGCTGCATCCATACTGAGACCAGGCTCTCCCTGAGTGCTCCCGGTCAATGCCTGAGCACAGTCAGGGTATGAGAGCCAGGACTTTGGGCCCATCGTGGGACATCTCTAAAGGGAAGTCTTTACTCTGAAATTTCCAATAGCCTGGCGGAGGCTTCCTGCAGTTTGAGGTGCTCCTTTTTTCCCCCTCTCTCCTTTTACAGGTGTCAGACCTATATTAAGTCTGAAGGCCCTGCCAGCCTTCCCCTGCTTCCCCACTCTCCTTTTATTCTTTATGGGCTTTTCCCCAAAGAAATCTCTTGACCGTTCAATTCCGTCTCGGTATTTGTTTCAGAAAAATGAAATCTTAGCCGATGCAAAGTGTAGTGATTAACCTGGTTGATGCCATGGAGAAAGGAAAAAAATGTACCTGTAGGAAGAGTTAGGAACTCGCTCTTCTGGTGAGGGCCTAACAGCACTGCTTTCTGTTTGGTTGTTGTAGTTGCCATTTTGACAGTTCCACAGTTTCATGGTAGCATTGCATTCCGACATGTGTAGTGGAATAAAATTTACATCTTGGGAAAAAAAATCCATGCCTCAGATTCTAAGATACACATTTTTTTAAAAAATTAACCTTTCTGCAATTGAGATGTCTATAAAAATAGATGATTTAGGATGGTTTGGTTTGCAGGGCTTTTTCTTCCTTATTGATGAATAAAATGTTAGTTCAATTCCAGTCACCAGATGCCAGGTTCTTTAATAAATTCTAAAGAATTAAGGGGCTAGATTAGCTTTTGTGTGTTATTTTTTGACTATTTCCTAGGAATATCTACTAAGAAAGGAAAGTCTTAGGGAACAATGTGTGGTAGAGAGGAACAGAGTGGGTAATGGTTGATGTGAACACATTAATCTAGAAATCGAGAACCAAAGAAGCTCTAACCAAAAAAAAAAAAAAAAAAAAAAAAAAAATCACAGGAAGCAGAACATGGGCTCTTGCCACTTACAGTCTCACTTTTTTTTTTCTTTTTTGGCTATTTTTATGACTGATGCTTCTTTATTGGCCATTCAGTTTGTTTTAGTTATTCCATAATTTTTCCAGCAGCATCTATAGAACAAGAGACCAATGATAATACAAGTTTTCACTCTATGTGTTTAACCTCTTGTTACATGTGACCAGAAGTCACTGAGTGGAGAACCAAACAAATTAAGTTTACCAACTGTCTCAGAGAAATGGGTTTGATGGAAGGATCTGTTGCCTGGATTCCATCAATGAATCTGCTGATCTATTTGGATTCCTTGGCACTGACGGCTTCTAAAATTAAGCTTGAAATTGTTGTGTCTTCTGGAGAGAAGCTGCCTTCATGCCTATTTAAGTTTCCCCTAACATTCCCCATATTTCCAAAATGGGTAAGTTTTTGCCCCTGAGAAAATTAATATTTATCTGGACATAAATCAACCAGCACTGGATACTTGATAAATAGTTATCATTGCCGTAGAACATACATTGTACAATGCATTTAGTATCTGTATTTTATTGCATATAAAGTGTTATATAATATATATTAATATATGCTATGATTATAGTCATGTATATTTTTATAAAACAAAGTTGGGTCTATCTAGGAAAGAATAAATGAAAGGTCACTTTGGTTTTTAATGCCATAATCATGGGAAGAATTAGTACACTTTGTTAAACAGTTTAGATATGTTCGATTCAGTGATTCTTTGAAAGTATTGTCCTAGAGTGATGCCTGAGATACTGAGGAAAATATTCAATAAAATGTGAAATTTGCTATAATTCAGAAAAGGATTTTCCTAAGATTGAGAAAGAAAGGCATTGTGTCCTAAGTCATTTCGAAGTTTTTTTTTTACCATGACCCATAGCAAGAAATACATTTTCATCCTAATCCAATATATGCATTTTATCTATTGTCTATCACAAGATTTCACAAAATGATACCTAACTTACCAGATCTGTTGTTCTCTAATGTTTTGTGGACTGTTCTCTTCCATTTGAGATCTGCAGTTTTAAAAACACTGGACTCATAAAAAAATCATGAGCTGGGGAATCAGACTTAGTACAAATCTCTGTCCCACTGTGGCCCCAGTTTTGAACTTGGCTAGTTACTGCTTTGAAACTCATTTTCTTCAAATGTAAAATGAGTAGGGTGGTTGTGATGCGTGAAGACAATTAATATCTGAAGTGACTAGCATGTGATAGGTGCTCAATAAATGCTAAGGTAGCAGGATGGTGCTTTCCACTGCATTTCCTTGCACACTTTGTCATCTGTTACCTTAAAGCTGTTCTTGTCTGCTTGTTCTTTTAGTTGATTGATTCAGTCTCTCTCTCCCTATCATCTCTCTCATTTTTCAGGCATGGAGCTCATACACTGTAAATGACTTAGCTATCCCCTTGTAGCATTTTTGGATCACCCTACTCTCATTTTTTGCTAAATTTGAAAATCCTATAATAAATAAAATTATGTGTTTAGTGGTTTTAAATTTTTGGTCTGGTTAATTTTCCATGAGAAAAAAATATCAAATAGAAAATTTTGATCATATTGGGCACTATTTTTTAAGAAAAGAAAAAAACATTTTAAAGGTATTTAACATGTATATGAACATATGCATCAATATAGGTATATATTTTTTTTAATCAGTAAGACTTACAGGTGTTTTTTTTGTTGTTGCTATTGTTTGTTTGTTTTGGTACCAGGGGTTGAACCCGGGGTGTTTAACCACTGAGCCACATTCCCAGCCCTTTTTAATTTTATTTTTTATTTTGAGATGGGGTCTTGCTAAGTCGCTAAGTTGCTGAGGCTGGCTTGAACTTGAAATCCTCCTGCCTCATCCTCCCAAGTTGTTTGTATTACAAGCGTGTGCCACTACGTTTAATGCGGTCACGTTCACTATTAATCAAATAACAGTCTCTGTGTACCTCATGACAAATCCCTCTGTGACAGTCTGACCTCATGAGCTCTATACTCTGTGTAAGTGTATATAAGTACATCTGGTCTCCTGTTTTACTACCAACTTACCTAGCTTTTTAACTTGATTCTGTGCCTATATCTGTTGTGTATATAATCTCTCCTGTGCTTAGAATGTGACTTTCAATGTGTGGAAATGGATAATTAAGGAAAATTATCTGGAGCAAGGTGATTTTTCTCAGTTATATGGTATTTTAAACAAATTCATTAAAGTAAATTTAATGAAATTACTCGGATGAATTTGCACTCATACCCACAATGAATAGGCACTTTTTCTGTATAGCACTCCCCACTGTACAGAAAATGAGGATAGAATAAGTCTGTCATTCTTTCCCAATTTCTTTTCTTTCTTTCTTTCTTTCTTTCTTTCTTTCTTTCTTTCTTTCTTTCTTTCTTTTTTTTTTTGAAGAATTCAGAAAGTCAGCAATCCCCTATTTCTGGTAAACTTGGTGAAGATGCAAGAGCAAGTAAGAGTGAGAAAGCAGGAAAGACCACTAATAAGTGACAAGCCATTTAATAGTGTCCTTTTAACCTCCAAACAGTTAGCACTTGATCACATCATCACATAGTTTAATCTGATTTCCAGACTACGGTGGCTAATATATCCAGGAACACATTTTAAAGTCTTAATGAAACAATCAGATTCAACATATGGAAACTGGTTTATTCTGAATCAACTGGAAAGTAGTCACTTTTTAACTGCATGTAACAGAACAAGTAGGAAAAGAAGTTATATACAATGATGCCATTAAGTGCAGATTTGCCAGGAGGCAAGATGGTAATGCTTGAACATTATGAAGTGCAAAAACTGCACGAACACATTATATTTTAAACACTCCATCTATTTAACAAACTATGTACACTCTTTAGCTAAATAAGATAAATTGAGATTCAAGAGGCAGCACCGTACTGGCAAATCTCATCCTAAAGGCATCCATTAATATAAATCAACAGTAGCAATTTGGTTTGATCATTTATTTGCAAGAATCATTAAGGTTTATTAGCATAATTATTCCCTGTGGGATTTCATGTCGAGGAAATGAAAAATGGCATTATCAATATTTAAAAGATAAGTGTGTAATGTTCAGAGTGCTTAAATAGTCATCTGCAGGTGGTGTCCAGCTGCAGCAAATTAGATTAGATTTGGGCATTTTTATGAATGAAAGAAAAATTGTTTTGTTCTAATTGCTTTATTTCATAAAGCAATACAATTTGGGGAAATAATTTTTACTGTACAGTAACAAGTCATACTGCATACCCATGCTTTGTTTCAGATAGACAACTCTGATGTGTTCAACCCAGTTATGTTGTAACTCTCGGGAAACATTAATCAGTATAATCCATCACTTAATAGTAGGAAATCTCTTTCTCCTCAGTATCCTAGACCTTTAATATAGACCTGTAGGTTAAAAACCATTTTCCAAAGGAAAATGAAACAAAAAGTTTTACCCTAATGCTGGGAGGACATAAATCTTCCCTTAACAATAAGTATTATTTATGATGGTAATGATTTACCCCTAGAAATAATCTTTTAATAGTTTTTTAAAATGACATACAATGGAATATTATTTAGTGATAAAAATATATGAAGCTATCAAGACAGAAAATATGAAGGAAACAAATATTGCTAAGGGAAAGAAGCTAAGACCACATACTGTCTGAATCCAGCTATATGACCTTCTAGGAAAGACAAAACCATGGAGACAATAGAAAGACTCATGGTTTCTAGGGGTTTGGGACCTGGGAGGGAAGGAGAAGGAGGAAGAGGCGAATCAGCACAGCACTGAGGATTTTGATGGTAGTGAAACTATTCTGTATGATCCTATAAGGGTGTATGCATGACATTATACATTTGTTAAAAGCCATAGATCTGTACAAAATAGAGTGAGCTCTAATGTAAACCATGAACTTTCATTAATAATAAAGTATCAATAGTGGTTCATCATTTACAACAAATATACCACACAAAGGTATAGTGCTAATTATAAGGAAAATTATAGGTGTGGAGGACATAGGAAATTTTGATGTATTCTGTCAAATTTTCTGTAAAACCTAAAACTATAAAGTCTATTAACTTTCAAAAAGTAATAACTGTTAGGTTGTTTTGCCCCATAATCTTTTTCTAGGACAGACCATCTATTAACTACATGAATTCTTCTATAATACTCACGGATAGATTAGAAGTAAGGAGCTATAACTGAAATTCCCTGTAGAACCAAAGGACTTCAGCTCGAAAGGCAAATAATAAGGAAAAAGCATACTTGTTTGCTAAAATATTTCGCAATGCTGCTATGTTGCTGTTAGGAATTAAATTGTTCTAATTCACATTCCAATGGGTGCAGGTGTTTTGCCCCATCTCCTACCCTGACCACAGAGACTCCAACCCTTTGGGGAGATGACTGTGCCAAGAAGAGAAATCTAGCAGGTTGCCCGCTTCTCCCAGTCCTGACCAGTTGACACAGAACCACCGAGAGTGTGTTTGTGCCTTCTGTTTCTCTCAGACGGGAAAGCCAATGAGTAGAACAGTAGAGATAACATAGTTAGGCAACCATGTTGTAAATGACCCCAGGACAGAGAGGAGCAAAAAGTTTGCAGCTCCCACATATTTGTTTTTTAAAATTTGTTCTATATAGTTACACATGACAGCAGAATGCATTTTGGTTCATTGTACACAAGTGAAGTACAACTTTTCATTTCTCTAAGTGAAATAAGCCAATCCTACTTATTTTTTAAAAATATTTTTTACTTTTGTAGATGGACACAAATCTTTATTTATTATTTTTATGTGGTGCTGAGGATGGAACCTTAGTGCCTCACACATGAGAGGCAAGTGCTCTACTGCTGAGCTACAGCTCCAGCCCCCACATATTCTTTTGAGGCTCAAGTTGAGCTTCTTTAAAATTTATGCTTTATGTTCTTTTCATCATGGTCTTGGTCCTTGCTGCATATATACAGTTCTCACCCTCGTCACCACAATTTCCTTCAACGTGCATGTGGTCTTTCCTTTCATTAGTTCACATGTTACTTATCATAATGCCATTATTTAAGGTGGGAGTCTTTTTGCCAAGGCAACTGGATCCTATCACCAGTACCAGTGTGAGCACCACTGTACGTGGTCAGAGTTCTGTCCAGTTTCTGACTTTCTTCACTCTCGTGGTTAAAAACATGCAAACCATTTGATACATCAACCTTTCAAAAAATTCTTTTACATCAACCTACATGTCTTGACTTACATGATTTACCCTTTGTTTTTTCTATGGGTTAAAATATATCCTCCTTCAGGATAGATTCTCCTTCTGAATTACTCTTCTGATTATCTTCTCAAATTACTGCATTCTATAGACATGGTCAATCCTTCAATGTATATTTGTTAAGCTATACCATGTTCAGGGCTCAGTGCTAAGGAAATTTTGGTAAATTTAGAGAATTAGTAATGCAATTAAACTATGGATTGCTGTATATGGTATTCTGAGATATTAACTGTGTTTCAAAAAGTGAATGGTATTTGACATATCTAACTGCCTGACTAAACTGATAATCTATATATTGACAAGTAAAGTATTTTGTACATTTCATTGATAAATTAGTCTTTAAGTTAGTTATTTCCTGGCAAAAATAATATATTAATATTATTTAGAAGTCTATTTTGTAAATAATATAATTTTAGGTTTAACAAAACATAATAGTGTCTACCTTTTAAAATAAGTGATCAGAATTCTACCTGGTTAATGTTTTAATGACATTTATATTTATTGATCTGTGAACATTTCAAGTAAACAGTGTTGACCTGAATATGTGCAACCAAAATAATTTGTTATTTCGATGTCAAGAAATCAATTGAATCTTGCCAGATAAGAGCAATGAAGAAATCATAATTTATTTGGACTTTAGTGAAATAGTTTTGGAAAAATCCCCCAGTAAATTCTTATAGAAAAACTAAAGAAATATTGGTAGTACATTATTAGAATGAATGCATTGGTAACTAGTTGAATGACCAAACTCCAAGTTTGCTGCTTTTTTTCTATTGGCAGAAATCTTCTAGTGGTGTCCATCAGGCCTCTCTATTCTCCTAGTTCTGGCCTATATTTTTATATGTGAGATAGTAAAAAATATAAAATGCATGCTTATCCAATTTGTAAATGACATGACTCTTGGAAGTACCAGATTACTAGGCAAACATGTTATACTGATAGTTTGGAGAACAAAAGCATGAATTGAAACTTGTCCAGACTCTGAAGCCAGGGATTAAAGGAAAGGACTTGACTTGTATCCTCTGGAAGATAAAAAGGGGAAAGGGAAAATGTGAGAAAGAAAATCAGAGGTTTTTCACTCTACTTACTAATAATCTTTAGAATAAAATATCAATTAAAAAAGCACTAAAGAATGTTTAAGTTTTGTGTTTCTTAATCATTTTACCCATGAGATTAAACAGAGATACTGGTTGTATCAGGTAGGAATTGCATTTGACTAACAGTAATAGACCGCTAGGGAGAGAGGCAGACATGGAGGCTTAGACTAATTAGGCATTCATTTTTATGTTTTTTGTTTCATTCATATATATATATATATATGATTATATGATTATATATATAATTATATAATTATTGTATATATTATTATATGATTATATATATATATATATATATATATATATATATATATATATAAAATCATGAAGTCAGGAGTTGGGAAGACCAAGGCTGGTGTGGCAGCTCTGTGGTCACAAAGAACCAAGGCTCCTTCTGTTTTTCTGCTCCGCAACCCAAAGAACATATTATCTTGTGGACACATGAGCTGATCGATTTCTAGTCATCACATGATCTTATTTGGGGGTAAGCTGGGGGCCGGGCATGTAGCACCTACTATTATGATTTAGTTATGAGGTGTCCCCCAAAAACTCACATGTGAGACAATGCAAGAAAGTTTAGATGTTCTACTGCCTTCCCCAGGAGACTAGAACCTTCTGCTTCTCAGCCTGCATCCCTCAGCCTTCATAAAGCTGCTCCAACCCGTGTTATTTACACGGTGAGATAAGTGCTCCAAGTATTTTACTACAATGAGAGATATCTGACTAATACTAAATACTTAATACAAAATAAGAGAGAAGACAAAGGCCTCCAACAAGCTCTTTTAGTATCATGTCCAATTTAAGAACAAACATATTAAATTTCTTCCACATCATTTCCAGGCCCGAACTAAATGGCTTCCTTGTTGCTGGGCCCCAACTCCAGTCACTCCAGAACATTCTCTCAAAGATCTCTGAGCAGCTTCTCCCAGAATCTGGGGGTTGTGTGGCACCTCTCCTTTCCCCTCACTTGGCTCTCTTCCTCCTGGGGTTAGCACCCTAGAAGGGGCAGGGAATCCAGAAAGCAGCACATCTGCCTGGAAGGTGAGTCCGAAAAGGTGGCAAGTCAAGGGGCCAACACATCCTAGGCCCTGAGGCCTGTTGGGGGTGGGGGCGGACTAAAACCATATCATCTCCTGAGAGCCCCAGTGGGTTATGGGGTGCCCCCTGGTGGGCAGGGATTGATTAGATGATTGATAGATTAACAGATGTGCTCTGAAAACCCTGTCCTGCTGGTTCCATCCAGTAGTTTTTTTTTGTTTTGTTTTGTTTTGTTTTTTCTCTTTTGTTTTGTTTGTTTCTAGTACTGGGATAGAATTCAGGTGCACTAAACTGCTGAGCTATGTCCCCAGCCCCTTTCATTTATTTATTTTTTAAATTATGAGATGGGGGTCTTGCTAAGGTGCTTTGGGCCTTGCTGAGTTGCTAAGGCTGGTTTTGAACTTGTGATTTTCCTGCTTCAGCCTCTGAGCCACTGGGATTACAGGCATGCACCACCATATCCAGCACCGTCTGGTGTTTTGAGAGCACAGCTCGTGCCCCGATTTGTAAATGTTCCTACGCCACATGTCCTTCTGCTGGCACCTAGATAATTTCTTTCACTAGAAACGACTCCAACAAAATGCTCCCTTACCTCTGCTCCCTGATTTCCTCCCAGGTTCTTCATTACTGTTTGCAAAAATAAGGTAAAATGAAAACCTACCAGGACTTCCCTAATAGGTGATTTGCAAAGTAAGAATTTTAACTCAAGAATTCAAAAGCTGGGTCTTCATCCGCTCTGCTGTGTGGACCTCTGGCCACCCTGTGCTTCACACAGAATGAGCCCCACTTGGAGAACAGTTCTTTCCTTCCAACTTTAGGCAGTGCCCCGTTTTCCTTCTCTCCAGGTATGGCCCTGAAAGGTCATCCATGACTGGGGTGGAGACATCCAATCCACAAGGACTCACTTGCATAACCCAGGAGCATACCTCTGGCCCCAGGTGTTCATGTGCAAGCACATGGAGCCAGGTCCACAATGCAACTCTGGGACTGTCCATCAGATATGGTACTAGGGCCTCATCCACAGTCCCATGGTGACCAATCCTATTGGCCAAGGTCATTCTCCCTCCAAAGCTCTCCCCTCACCTCTCCCTCTTCTACCCACCCTCCTCTGGCTCCACTTCAAGGGCCGAGTTTTCAGTGAAGATCTTGATTTCTATCTCCCAGCAACCTTTCCTGAGACTCAGTCTTGTTGGTTCAGCTTCCCACCTTACCCCAATAGTCAGCAAGCAGGCTTATTTTGCCCCAGATGATTCTTATCACACAAGGAAAATATCTAGTAAACAAATTAAGATGATCAAGTATTTATTGTAAAAAGTCAAGCATTGTTCTAGATATAGCCAATAAAGTAGTGCACAGAACAGCAGAGCTTTGATATTCAGAAGTTTCAATTCTGCACCATACTGTGGAATGAGTTCGTGGTGGTCAACCTGGGGTCAGGGCATCAAGATAGGATCATGCACTACTGTGTGTGGGGTGAAAGCACCCAACCAACCTCCCTGGCAAGGTGATGAGAGACCTGTCGGAGGTGTCCAGCCCCTTAAACAGATTTAACAACTGCAGAGGCAGCCTGGGACCTATGTGTCCACAGTGTAGCATGTGAGACCCTGGGGAAGATCACACAGACCTAGACACCAAGGTGGGGGCAGAGCAGACTCAGGCTGCTTAGTTGGAGTCACACTGTTTATGGGTCTGACATGTTTCTTCTCTGTCCTTGGAGCCACTTTATTGCTGACACATGGCACGCAGCAGCACAGTTGTCAGACACAGGCAGCGATCCTTCTCCTCACCCATTTCTAGCCATTTCTGTTGCCAGGGCCTTGACCTGTGGATGTATCTTGGGAGGAACTGCTACCTTCTGTTCTAGACCACTTAATGAAGATGGTACAGGGAATGGACATGTGGAACCCAGAGTCAGACTGGGAGGTACTGCTGAGAGTAGGGGCCCCTGCAGGCAGGAAGCAGAGAGGAATGGCAGGTAGGTTGGCACTTCTGATGCCTTTCTACCATGGCTGTTGGGTCTCCTCAGGCAGCTGAGGTTCATGGGGCAAGAGGCACATTTGCTGGTGCTCCTCTGTGGAAGGACAGGGACATTAGAAAGATCACTGGGCACAGGCAAGGTATAACACTCAGAGGCACAGACTTCCCCTGGAAGATGCACCCTACCCCTTGGCCTTTCTGGTACTTCAGTATCAGGTACGTAGCCATCGTCGCATGGAACTTCCTCTGGGCCAGTGATACCCAGATTTTGTATGGATCAAAACCCATGTATATAGGATTGTCATTATTGCAGGGTCTGGGTGTTTGAGAAGTGCCTCACTATAATAATGAGGTACATACTGCTCACCCTGCCTCAGCCATGGGTGCTGTAGGATTTACTTGACTGTGGGCCACTTCTTGGGATTCACAGTCAGTATTCTGTGGATAAGCTTTGATGGGAACAGAGTGTGGGACGTGGTACCTTTCGAGAACGATCTGCTTCAGCATCTCCTGAGCCTTGGTCTCTGTAAGGTGGCTCCCTGTCAACATAAAATATACATTGACACTCAGGCTCCAGATGTCTCCTGCATACTCTTGCTGCAGGACAATTTTGGGGGCAAGGTATGTGAGAGTATCCCAGAAATTATTCAGCTTCTGTCCACCTGTGAACCTGGTGCTGAGGCCAAAGTCAATGAGTGTGATGTTGCATCTGGAATCCTCCATGATGTTCTCTGGCTTCAGATCTCAGTGCATGATGTCCTTCTCATGGCAGTAGCCCATGGGACACACTATCTGCCTAAAAAGTCTCCGAGCCTCCTCCTCCTGCATGCTACCACATGTGATGTGCTGCGATAGTTGTTCCCCACCTGCATGCTCCACCACAATGTAGATATTTTTGTGGGGCCCAATAAACTGAAGTGGCTGGATCACATTGGGATGCTCCAGGGTCTTCAACACTTGTGGTTTGGAGAGGACCAGGATGTTCTTCACTTCCATCCTTAGGACTTTCATGGCCACCTCTGCCCCAGTGAGGCGATGGTTGGCTAGGTTTACCTACAGAATGGGAGAAAAATTACCACATGTACCTCAGAGTACTAATCTCTAGGATATATAAAGAACTAAAAAAAACTTAACACCAAAAAAACAAATAACCCAATTAATAAATGGGCTAAGGAACTGGACACTTCACAGAAGAAGAAATACAATCAATCAACAAACATATGAAAAAAATGTCCATCATCTCTAGCAATTAGAGAAATGCAAATCAAAACTACTGTAAGATTTCATCTCACTCCAGTCAGAATAGCAATTATCAAGAATACAAGCAACAACAAATGTTGGTGAGGATGTGGGGGAAAAGGGTACACTCATACATTGCTGGTGGGAATGCAGAATGCTGCTGGTGGTGCAACCACTCTGGAAGGCAGTAAGGAGATTCCTCAGAAAACTTGGAATGGAATCGCCATTTGACCCAGCTATCCCACTCCTTGGTTTATACCCAAAGGACTTAAAATCAGCATACTACAGTGATGCAGCCACATCAATGTTCATAGCAGATCAATTCACCATAGCTAAACTATGGAATCAACCTAGATGCCCTTCAACAGATGAATGGATAAAGAAAATGTAATATATATAAATGTATACACACACACACACACACACACACACACACACACACACATATATATACACACATGATGGAATATTACTCAGCTTTAAAGAAGAATGAAATTATGGCATTTGTTGGTAAATGGGTGGAATTAGAGACTATCATGCTAAGCAAAATAAGCCAAACCCCAAAAAACCAAAGGCCATCTGTTTTCTCTGATATGTGAATGCTAATTCACAATGGGTGGGGGTGATAGGGAAGAATTGAATTACTTTATATTAGGTAGAGGGGAGTGAAGGGAGGGGAAGAAGTATGGGGGTAGGAAGGATAGTAGAGTGTAACAGACATTATTACCTCATGTACATATCTGACTGCCTGACCGATGTGATCCTACAATATGTATGATCAGAAAAATGAGAGATTACACTCCATTTATGTATGATCTATCAAAATGTATAAATGCATTTTACTGTCATGTACAACAAATTAGAATAAAAAAAAATTTAAATCAAAATAAAAAAAACCAAAACAAGACAAAACAAAAAACCCAAATCAAATAACCAACATCCAAAGACCACAACCACCAACCACCAAACTCACTATCTGGGAGTCTGACAAGTCACCAAAAGCTTCCTGTACTTATGGACAAAAATCCTAGCTACAGCCACCCTCTTATATACCTGCTGTTTGGAAATTTACTTGCAATGGCTACTTGTGAGGTCAGAGCAAGAAATGGCCCAGTCATGCATAATCCCCAGTGGTCATCTCCCTTTGGGTCTTCCAGAACTTTTTCCATTTTCAGAATAAGAAAGGATTCCAGATTTTTTTTTTTTTAATCTAAAGTGGGTTACGGAGACTGATATTACTTGTTTAGAAATTAAAATTTGTATAATAAAAAAGTTTAGAGGTGAAATGATTGGGTAATAAGACTCTTAACCTAATCAGTACATTAATCTCCTGCTGGGATTGACTGGGTGGTAACGGTAGGCAGATATGTTGTGGCTGGAGGAGGTGAGTTATTGGAGACATTTCTTTGGGTATACATTTTGTCCCTGGTGAACAGAGTTGGTTCTCTCTGCTTCCCACTTGTTGTGTCCTGAGCTGCCTTCCTCCACCACACCCTTCTGCCATGATGTTCTGCCCATCTAGGCCCAGAACAATGGAACTGGCTGTCTATGGACTGAGACCTGGGAAACTGTGAGCACCAAATGAAACTTTTCCTCCTCTAAAATTGTTCTTGTCAGGTATTTTGGTCACAGCAATGAAAGAGTTGACTAAAATATCTACCTAGCACGCATGAGGCCCTGGGTTTGATCATCCCTAGCACTGTGCAAAATGAATAAATGAATAAATAAAATAAAGGGAGAAGGGACTAGATAAAGTAAACTGAAAGTGCCTTGTAGACTCACACATACAAAGACCTTCTGGCAGAAAGGAGAAGTAGTCTTAAATAAACATGCAAGCTTCCACAGAGAAAGAAAAAAAAAATTAAGCCAAAAGCAAACAGAAGGAAGTTTTGATAGTAAAAGCAGATGTCAGTAGACTTGGAAATGCAATAAAGATTAATAGAAAAACTAATGAAGTCAGAGATTTGTTCTTTGAAAATATAAATAAAACTGATGAAACTCTGAGCTGGACTCACAAAGAACAACGCTTCTCCAAAGTAATTTCTGGGTAGAGCTTGCTTTGCATGCATAATAGTGGTCATATTTCAACAATCTGTTCATTTGACAAATATTTATTTAGCACCTATTATATACTTGTATTTTCAATACTTGGGGTATATCAGTGTTCAAAAGCAAAATTTCTGATGACAGCTCACTGAATAAGTTTTAATTAGGAGCTACTTTGTAAGAAGCTATACAAGTCAAAGTCATCTTGAACAAGAACAAAGCAAGAGACAGGTATGTTGGTGCAAGCCTGTAATCCTGGTGGCTTGGAAGGCTGAGGCAGGAGGATTGTTAGTTCAAAGCCAGCCTCAGCAAAAGCGAGGTGTAAGCAACTCAGTGAGACCTTGTATCTAATAAAATACAAAATAGGGCTGGGGATGCCAATAGTAAAACAACAAATAACCTGGTTAAAAAAATAGCAATAAATCTAAATAGGGATTTCTCAAAAAAAAAAAAAAAAAAGATACACAAGTAGCCAACAGGTACATGAAAAAAATGCTCAACATCAATCATTAGAAAAATGCAAATCAAAATCACAATGAGCTATTACCCCAATAACAATGGCTAAAAAAAAAATGAAAATAACAAACGATGGTGAGAATAGGGAGAAAAGGGAACATTTGCACTGTTAATGAGATTGTAAATTGGTATACCTATTATGGAAAACAGAACGGAGTTTCCTCAAAAGTTTAAAATTGAGCTAAGATCTGATCCAGCAATCCTGCTACTGAATGTATATATATCCCAAGGAAACCAGTATGTTGCAGCACTATTCACAATAGCCAAGAAATGGAAACAACATAAGCTATCATCAACTAATTAATGAAGGAAATGTGATACATAAACACAATGGAAATACTAGTGAGGCAAAAAAATATGAAATCCTATTATTTATGACAAGATGGATTGAACCAGATATCATTTTGTTAAGTGAAATAAGGCAGGAACAAGAAAACAGTATAGTATTGTTCTCCCTCATATGCAACCTAAAATAGTTGAAGCAATAGAGGCTTAGAGTAGAAGAGTGGTTATCAGAGACCAGGGAAAGTAAGAGGAAGGAGAGAAAGATGGGGAAAGGTTGATCAATGGGTACTAAGTTAGGTAGGAGTAACAAGTCTAGTGTGCACAGTGGGGTGATTGTCGATTACAATAATGTGCCATGCATGCTTAAAAAGTAGAGGAAAGGATTTAGAAAGTTTTCAACATAATAATAAATGTTTGAAAAGATATATATGTTTAACCTGATTTATATATGCAATATATACATGTATTGAAAGATTCCATGGTACCTGTTAATATGTAAATTGTTTTTATGTGTCAGTTAAATATGTGTGTGTATGTATAGGTATATGTATATCATATTATTTTGTACAGTTCCTGTGGGGGTTTTTAATATTAACAGGGAATTTTATGCATGTAAGAGTTGCATACTGAATTCAAAAATTTTTGCATGTAAACACATTTCAGTCAATTTTATATTTGTGGTAACTGGGTTTATAAGATCCTCAAAAGACCAAAACATTGATACCCTTCCCCCCATGCCTCCCACAAGTACTTACTGTGCCTTTTAAAATCAACTCACCTTTGGCCTTGTTATTGAAAGCTGAATGTTAATTTGTTGGATCATAGGAACTGTTAGACCTTTAGTGTGAGGTTATATATTATGTGGTTAGGACTTGGGCTGTGTTTAATATTAGCTATAGTTGAAAGTGCCAGAGACTTCAAAGTATTTTTAGTTTGTTCAACCTTTATCTGGTGGTAAGGATGGGAGGGCGATTTCTTACCATTTTACATATGGAAAAAACGTTAAGTTCTTTTTGGTATTAATCTTTAAGCAGACATATTACTACCCAGGTTGGACTTCGAATTAGGATAACACAAACCAAGTTATGATATCTTTTAAAACAAATTCAGCTTTGACAGTTTCTCAAATATATCACCTTTAAAATCAGTATATCTAATTTCTCTGATCACTTCTTGTTCTTAAAATTCTTCCATTTAAAATGGACGTTAGTGTCTAACCTGACAGTGAAAATTCAGACCAACATCGAGCCATCATCTGTTCTGTTCTCTCATTTGTACCTGGACCATGTGGCAAAATAAGACTCATATGGCTTCACATATTTTAACCCCAAAGCTTATTAACGGCCTCTGTGAAGTGCGAGGTGAAGGTTCCTGGAAGCACAAACCACCCACAATGCATCACAGTAACCCAGCACAGTAGCCGGTGACCAGGACTCCAGCTGCTGAGGATGAAACCAATCACAGTTCCGGCAGAATAGGGCCAATATACTAAACGATAGTTTGTGTATTTCTTGTACATAGTTGACACAGGTATCAGCATGGCCTCTAAACCAGAGTACAGCCGCTGGAGGGAAATCTTGAGTTTCCTAGCGGTCTGCAAAAGGCTTACCTCGGGACCTGCGCTGATCTGAACTTCGCGCCTATCGAGTTCAGACCTATTAGAAGGCTCCCTCTACCGGCCTGCAAAGAAACTCAATGTTGATTGGACCTTTCCGTGCCCAATGGGAAGCCGCGTCCTGCGCGGGCGGGGCAGGGCGGGGCGAGCGGGCGGCGGCCGTTGCCCGGACACCGCGTCCACTCCCGAGCGCGCGGTCAGACCAGGGTCTTTTCTACCCAGTGGCGCCTGCATTTGCAGAGAGGTGGTGGCTGTGGGAGCCGGAGAGGGAGATTTTGCCAGCCAAGATGGTGAGCCAGTCGAGGGACTCAAAACTGCCTCTTTATGGTTTAGAGCTCGTCTGCCTCTGACAAAGGACTCGAAGTGCCTAATCTGAGAATTCAGTGGGAAACTTTGTTTTTCAGGGGCGTTAGCACAGTGATTTCCATTCACTGCATTTCCCCCCGCACAGTATTAGATCTATTTTAAAATCTGCCTTACAGAACCTCTGAACAAATGGGTGGAAATATAAGTCTGGGAGAGAGCGAACAGCCCAGTAGCAGCGGTTTACCTATTAGTTTGTATTAGAAAAATCTGACCAGCTTCTGAATAGTACTTTGTGGCCCTGTAGTGTGGTAGTGGGTGGAGTGAGAGGAGGAATTCCGTGGGTCGTGGGTAACAGCTAGGTCTCTACAGTTCCACGGCCTATCTTTGAGCCTAGTATTGGTGCTTAGAAGCTGCGGAACCTTGGGTTTAATTACTTTTACTTTTAATGCCTCATCTATAAAACAGGGAATAATATTAGTAGTTATTTAATTGATGAATGTGGTAAGCTATCACATTTACTCTTTTATTAGGTATACTCTGAATTTAGGAAGGAAACCAAAGACTCTTCATTATTATTACTTATTTTGTTACATTACCTCAGTGTATTTTAAAAATTGGACTTTGGAACATTTCACTATGCCCATTTTATCCATTATAGACTTCCAAACAGAGAACTTTGAACTTTAGTGAAAGGCACCAGAAATTAGTAGATGAAAACTTTCGCAAAAATTTGGATATCAAAGCACTAAAAGAGATGCAGAGTCAAATCAGTAGCCAACTGGAAAGGAATAAAAATGATGACAGTATTGAGTGCAAGAGATTCCTCAGATTATTACAGAAGGAACAGTTCGAGTTGGATATGGAAGAAGCCATCCAAAAAGTAAGTTTTACTGTTGATAGTTACATTCTTTTTCCCCTTCACTTTCACCTTGGAAATCATAAAAAGCCAAATGCTAATACTGGAGTTGACTAGAGAGACAAGTATCAGGTAAGGGATCCTTATTGTAAGTCATCCAGAATCGTTATAAAGAGCCGACTTTCTGGAGCTAGACTGTCTTTTAAAATCCTAACACTATATCATAGCTGCAGAACCTCAGGTGAATTGCTTTTACTTTTTATCTTCATCTGTAACTTGGGGAATAATAATGGTACCTCCTACTTAGAAATTTTTAGTAATAAGTAAATACATGCACAACCCTTAGAATAGTTCTTGGCAAAAAGTTCCCAGATTTTTTAACATAAATATGAAATCCATAATTATTAACTTCCACAGTTCATGTAAGTGTAATTGTGTTACTTTCTGTATATTTCTAAGGATAATAATATAAGGATGTCTTATATTTATTTATTTACTGAAATTAAACATGTTCATTATCAAGTGGTAGAAAATGAACACTTATGTATTAGTCACAAATTTACTCCTATTTTTCATTTTTTAAATAGTACCTGGAAGAATTCAGGGACCACATATGCGTATGGAACTCCTAAAATATGGAGATTGTTTTCAATGATATTTCTAAATATTTTAAAGGAACAAATTTATAGAAAAAGAGAAACTGATAAGAAGTGAGATACATGAGACAAATGAGTTCTCATAAATGTAAAGGAAATATGATACTATTTTGTTGAGTGCTGGCTGTATGTTCCCCATTTTCTAGGATATTGCAGGGAATAATAAAACCAAGTTTTAAAAGTGGTATCCATTCCTCTGTGTTCCAAATTCCAAAAACTTAAACGTGATTTTTTTTTTTAAACTCTGAGAAGGCAGATTCTATTCAATTTTTTTTTGTCATTTTTCTTATTTTTCAGGAAAATCCAAGATAGTGTACTATCTTTCTGCTTATTTTAGTATGCATCAAACAAATATGGATAGTTTCTTTCATGGAATACCCTAATGACATCATCTTACCCATTCCTTAAACAAATTTTTGTTATTGTGTCAAAAATTGACTTTTTTAATTGTTTGTTTTAATCAGGACCCAATTCAGTTCATACAGCATATTTGGTTGCTATGTCTAAATAATCCCTCAGATTAAGAGGAAACAGCCCTTCTTTCATCCTTTGTATTTTTAACTTTGTTTTTTAAAAATATATTTTTAAAAATATATTTTAATTGTTGATGGACACAATACCTTTATTTTATTTGTTTATTTTTATGTGGTGCTGAGAATCGAACCCATTGCCTCATACATGCTCAGCAAGTGCTCTACTACTGAACTACAACCCCAGACCTATTTTCATGTTTTTAACTTGTTAAAATTAACTAGGGCATTTGTTTTATAGAGTATCCCACATTCTGTATCTGTTTGCTTCCTCATGTTTCCTTTCATTTGTGTCTCTACCTCTAATATTTCCTCTAAATGGAAGTTAGTCCTAAAGACATGATTAGTCTGAGATCCAGGTCTCTTAGCAAGAATGCCAGGTGATACCAGCATTGTGTCACATCATAAGGCACATTTTAGGTCTGGTCATTCCACTTTTAGCAATATCAGTGTTAATCATTGGATTCAGTGAGATAGCCTCCTTCCTTCATTATAAAAGTTCCCATCAAACTTTCATGGTTTCACAAAGTTTTTTTCTTTCATTAGGGGTTGCAGTACACTTGATTTTTCTGTTATTCCTTTCACATTTAATTAGTGAAAATTCCCCTGTAATGAACTTTTCTTTGTCAGCTAGGCTATTCTTACTGGAAAGGGAGATAAATAGTTAATTTTAGAGTAAAGAAGTGGTGTCTATGTTGTTATAAAAATTTTGTTTTTAGTTTTTGACTATTTTTAAAAATATCTGAACTCATGGGTCTTTATATACTTATATTAGTATTCTTTTTGATGTTCAAATGATCTTGTCCTCGGCCAATGGATGCTTTTTTATATTGCTTCTGTGTTCTTTTGACAAGACACCCTTAATCTTTGATATCTTCCTTGCTTTTTATCAGAATAAAATGTTTCAGGCTTTTAGTCGTTAATTTTGTTTCAACTTGACTGAGCTATGGGGTGCTCAGGTTATTTGATTTAACATTCTGGGTGTTTTGGGGTAAGATTAACATTTAAATTGGTAGATTGAGTACAAAAAGACTGACTCTTCACCAAATAGGAGAGAATCCCTCGTGTCTGACTGCTGCTTTTTTCCTGCCTTTGGCTTCATAGTGAAACACTGGCCCTTCTTAGATCTTTATGCAGGAAGCTACTTAGGTCCTCCTAGTTCTCAGGCCTTCAGAAGCAACTGGAATGAAACCATTGCCTTGTTAGCTTGACAGTGTAACCTGCATTTTAGTCTCCTTTCCTTGTAATTGCCTTTCCAAAACAAAGAAGGTTGGCTATTGTTATCTACACAGCTTTCCTTTATCCTTTCAACCCTACTGTATAAGTAAAGCACTTTACGAATAGCTTACCTGCACCCCTATGAGAAACAAATTTCCAACTGTAGTACAGACCGATATAGTTCTTTTTGTCTTTAGCCTCACAATATCTAGTCAAACAATGTTTTCCAAAGTTTAGGTCCACTCCTGTTCTCCTTTGGTGTAGTTATGTGTTTCACTTTTAATAGGTTAATTTGCTATAGTCTGCACTCCATTGTTTCCCCCACATCTGGTCATTTTCGTTCTTTTCTTTAATTTTGTATGTTGAAATAATTATAGATTCTCAGGAATTTGCAAAGATGGTATGGTTAGAGGTCTGTTGTGCTCTTGGCTCTTCCCCCCCAGTGATCAAGTCTTACATAATTGTAGTATAATATCAAACTCTGAAAAATGACATTGGCACAATATATGTGTATACTTGGATGTTATTTTTTCTCATGTATAGATTTGCTCAACCACCATCTCAAAATATAAAACTGTTCTATCTCCACACAGATCTCATGCCTGCCACTCTGTTGTAGTAACACCCATTCCTTTCAACCCTTCCTATGCCTGGCAACCATTATTTTTTTCTCCATCTCCGTAATTTTTTCATTTCAAAAATTTACAGAAATGTAATTTAAAAAGTTAAACACACTAATTCAGCAGTTCTTCTTCTATGCATGTATCCAAGAGAGTTGAAAACATACAGGAACTCTTTGTATTTTTCTATGAACCCAAATTCCAAAGAAATAAAGTCTATCTTTTTAAAGAGATAATGGTAATGGTTGCACAATATTGTAAATATACAAAAACTACTGAGTTGTGGATTGTGAAAGGTGAATTTTATTCTATGTAAATTATATCTCAATTTTTAAAAAAGAGTATGTTCCAAGAATGTTACGTTGGTAACATCAGTCAGTATTTTACCTTTTGGGGATTGACTTTTTCCCCCACTCAGCATAATTCCTGGAGATTGATCTAAGTTGTCATTTATATTTTTTATTGCTGAGTAGTATTCTAAAGTGTCAATATATCTCAAATTACTTGATCATTCACCTGAAGAAGTTTATCTAGTATATTTCTTTTCTTTTCTTTCCTTTTTTTTGCAGGGGAGGGTATTGGGGATTGAACTCAGGGGACTTGACCACTGAGCCACATCCCCAGCCCTATTTTTGTATTTTACTTAGAGACAGGATCTCACTGAGTTGCTTAGGCTGACTTGAATTCACAATCCTCCTGCCTCAGCCTCCTGAGCCAGTGGGATTGCAGGTGTGTACCACTATGCCTGGCTGTCTTGTGTATTTCTAGCAGTGGCTATTATAAATAAATCTGTAAATGTTTGGGTACAGCTTTTTAAATAAACATGTTTGGGGATGAATGCTTAGAGTGTAGCTGTTGATTTGTGTGGTAATTGCATGTCAGCTTTAAAATAAACTACCAGACTGATTTCTAGAGTGGCTGTAGTACTTTACATTCCCACCCAACAATATTATAAGTATGCAGTTTCTCCCCATTTAGTTTTGCCACTATTTTTTATTTTAGTCATTCTAATAGGGATGTAGCAATATCTCAGTGTAATTTTAATTTGCCTTTCCTGACGGCTGATGATGTTGAACATTTTTTTCAAGTGTATTTTTCTTAAATATAGATCTGTATTTGTAGATCTGTCATTTTGTTGGAAATATAAAACAGAAACAAGTGACATACTTTTGACAATCAGTCAAATGCAGAATGTGGGATATTCTTTAAGCTATCTGCCTTGATTTCTACAACAAAGCAATGACTTGGAAAAACATTGCATGCATGAGGGAGTGGTAACCATTATAGAATACAAAAGAAATTTAAGAGGTAACTACATGTAGGGTATGGACTGTGTTTGGATTTTGATTTGAACAAACAACTGGAAGAAAAAACATAAGATAGGTGTGGAAACTTGAATGTGTACAGGTATCAGACATTATTAAGGAATTGTTAATTAGTTTAATGGCATGGTTGTTATATAAAAAGAAATTCTTATCAGGTAGAAATCCATATTGAATTATTTACATGATAAATGACATTATGTCTAGGATTTGTTGTAAAATACTATAGCACAAAAGAACAAGGAAAATAGAGTGGAATGTTAATGTTTGAAAAGATGAGTGATGAGTAGCCATGGGCGTTTTTTTAAATATTCTCCCAAATCTTTCCATGATAAAATATTTGAGAAAGGACTTATTTAAATATTTTATACTTTAAAATAAAACATAAATAGTTGACTCTTGCTCTTAAGGCATTTACTTTTCCATTGTAAAATAAACAGACTCAACCTTGGTGAAGAAATAAGGATAAATAACTGAAGTTGTCTTTTTTTATTCAGGCAGAAGAAAACAAGAGATTGAGGGAACTCCAGCTTGAACAGGAAGAAAAACTGGCTATGGAATTGGCAAAATTAAAACATGAAAGTCTAAAGGATGAAAAGATGAGACAACAAGTAAGAGAAAACAGGTATCTTGGTTTCTACCAATTCTATTTATTTGATCTATTTATTGTCAAACTTTTAAGTAATTCTTAGAACCTGAAAGTGAAATTTCTTTGTTTAGATCATTGCACTTAATTAATATTTTGCCTGGAGATTTTGCTTTAAATCCCAAAATATTCATTTGAGAAAATAACTTGTATTCATAAAAGTGATTGATGACATTTACTAAATATCAGCCCCTTCTGTTCTTTCCTAATCCTAACACTTCTGTTCTTTCCTTAAGTATAAATTTTAAAATGACCTTTTATAAAAAGTAGGCTCACTTAATTCTAGTATAGATTTCTTTTTTCTTAGTTCATTTTATTCATATATAATATTAGGTTTCACTTTGACATAATTATACAAGCATAGACTATTACTCCCCAGTACTATCCCTTTCCTTCCCTTCCTCCCTTTCCCTGTTCCCCTTCCTCTACTCTACTGGTCTTCTATTGATTTATAGTTTTTTTTTTTAATTAGTGCCTTGTGGATATATCTAAAGATGAGATTCACTGTGATATTCATATATGTAGATAGGAAAGTTTGGTCAGATTCATAGAATAGATTTCTTAATGCTGCCTAAGATTGAATTACTTTTTGGGACAACCATGTCACCTGTTGATCAAAACTTATGGCCAAGTTAATGTTCATCCTGTTTCTGCATATTTGAATATATTGGAAATTTACTTTGATCATTGTTCTACTTTATTTTAAAGGACTTCTATGTGTATCATAGGAACCATGGATAGCTTCAGGAATTTTGAGCCTCATTAAAATATATATTCAGTAAATATACCCATGTTGTATTTTTCTGGCTCTACAATTTTAATCTAGATTCTCTAAGAAATTATTAGTCTTGGGGTGGAGGTGGGGGCTTAAAATTACTGCTAAAACCTATATGCTGTACTGATCTCAAACTATCTTTTTGAAGTCTTAATTCTCTAATCATTGTTAGCTATGACTTATCATCTGAAGATGAAACAAATATTTCCTCATGTCTTTGTCTAATTCACTGACATTAAGAGTTAAATAGAAGAGTTTTCCACTTCTGGCATTGCAGACTAGGTGATTCAGATTTATGTTCCCTCAGAGAAAAGAAAGTCTGGAGAAAATGTAAAAATAAGAACCGGGAGAGGAAGGAAACCAAATTGGTGAGCTTGGCTTTGGTAGCTACATTTCTCCTGGAGGGTTCTGCTGATACTGAAAGCATGACAGAGTTATGCAAAGCAGAGCTTGACTGGTAAACTCATGGCAACGTGTTCAAAATTCATCTAGCTTTACTCTTAAGCTCTGTGCACTTAAGTTTGTTATTCCTTAATAATACAGTTTTAATAGATTTTATTACATAGGCATGATGAATATTTTGTGAAAGGTTAGTATAAAATATCTAGAATAAAGCATGGAGAGATAAAAGGATCAAATATAAAGATAAAAACTTAAATATGGGCTATGGTGGACAATTCTAACAGGTACATAATTTTAGTCCTGGTTGCACAGGGGAAAGACCATGATGCAGAAGCATTTTTTGAAGAGATACTGGTCAAGAATTTTGCAAAAATGATACAAGACATAAAGCCTCAGGTTCAAACATACAAAATAATAAAAACTCTATCTAAACAGGATTGTCAAAATTTTGAAACCCAACAATATAACAATTTAAAAATCTGGGGAATATAGTTCAGTGGTAGAGCACTTGCCTAGCGCACAAAGAGGTCTTGGGTTCAATTCCCTGCACTGTTAAACAACAACAATATATAAAAATAATAAAGCAGCCAGACAAAAAGGCCATTACCTTCAAATAAGCAACAATAGAAGTATGACTGAATTTTGAACAGAAACAATAGAAACTAGATGATAGATTTGAAGAACTGAAAGAAAATTGTAGCTCATCCAGAATTCTATATTTTGTGAAAATTTTCTTCAAGTTTAAGGACAGAGTCAGTCAGTTGAATACTCTTTGAAATTGAGTATGCTCACTCAGCAGTGTCAAAATTGCCAAGTTTTATTTTTTATTTTGTGTGTAAGCCATGCTGACATTTTGACCAACAGGCAGGAATAGATTATTTTTTAGTTTGGTGTATTTATATGCAAATTGACAAGTCTAAATTCAGAGAACTGTTTGCTCTGGTGCTCAAAATGTATCATAAGTAATTCAAAATCACCAATATTAAATTAGGTTTTTTTTTTTTAAACAAATACTTGTTTTTATTGGTAAATTTTAGAAGAACATGAAGTGGATAGATTCCCTTTATTATAAGGCATTTTATGCAATCATTTTCCCCAAAGAAATTTTAAAAAATACATTTTTCCTAGATGCAGGAAACTAATCCCCACTCCCTTTGTTTTATTGGTGCATTATAGTTCTACACACCGATGAGATTTTGGGGGGGATTGATCCCAGGGGCACTTAACCACTGAACCACATCCCCAGCCCTTTTAATTTTTTTTTTTTGAGATGAATCTTGCTAAGTTTTTTAGGTTCTTCCTAATTTGCTGAGACTGGCTTTGAACTTGCATTCCTCCTTTCTCAGCCTCCCAAGCTGCTAGAATTACAGGTGTGCACCACCGCACTCAACATTTGTTGTTACATATTTGTATATGCACACAATACACAATATAACAATATAATATGGCTAATATTACTCCCTGGCAGTTCCCTTCTCCTTCCCCACCTCGCACCCCTTGGTCCCTTTCCTTTACTGATCTCCTTTTGATTTTCATACCCTCACCTTTTCCTTTCTCCTCCCTAGCTTCCACATATGAGGGAAAACATAGGAGCTCTAACCTTGTGGGTTTTACTTATTTCACTTAACATAACGATCTCTAGTTCCAACCATTTTTCTGTAAATGATATAATTGCATTTTTCTTTATGGCCGAATAAGACTTCATGGTGTGTGTGTGTGTGTGCGTATACACCCACACCCCATTTTCCTTATTCATTAATCCATTGAAGGACACCTAGACTGGTTCTATAGTTTAGCTGTTGTGAATCATGCTGCTATAAACATGGGTATGCATGTATCACTGTAGTATTATGACTTTAATTCTTCAGGATAAATACCGAGGTGTAGCTGGGTCATAAGGTGGTTCCATGTCTAGTCTTTTGAGGAACCTACATACTGATTTCCATAGTGGCTGTACTAATTTACAATCCCACCTGTGGGATTATAAAATTCTTCTTTTTCTCCATATCCTCTCCAGCATTTATTATTCATACTTTTATTATTTGCATTCTTCTTTTTTCTTTTTTTTGCGGTGCTGGGGATCGAACCCAGGGCCTTGTGCTTGCAAGGCAAGCACTCTACCGACTGAGCTATCTCCCCAGCCCTATTATTTGCATTCTTGATGCCTGCCATTCTAACCAGTGTGAAATGAAATCTTAGTGTAGTAGGTGTTTTTTTTTTTTTTTTTTTTTTTTTTTTTTTTTTTCAGGGAGCAGGGTGGTTTGGCACTGGGATTTAACCCAGGAACACTTTATGACTGAACTACATTCCCCAGCCCTTTTTAAAATTTTTTTTTTTCTTTTCAGACAGCATCTCACCAAGTTGCTTAGAGCCTAGCTAAGTTGCTGAGTTTGGCCTTGAACTTGTGATCCTTCTATCTCAACCTCCTGAGTCACTGGAATTACAAGCATGCACCATTATGCCCAGCCTCAGTGTAGTTTTGATTTGCATTTCCCTAATTGCTAATCACGTTGAACATTTTTTCATATAGTTATTGACCATTTGTATATCTTCTTTGACAAGTGTCTTTTTAATTCATTTGCCCATTTATTGTTTTTTTTTTTTTTTTTTTTTTTGCAGTGCTGGGGATTGAACCCAGGGCCTTGTGCATGCTAGCAAGCACTCTACCAACTGAGCTATATCCCCAGTCCCTCATTTGCCCCTTTATTAATTGGGTTATTTGATTTTTTTTTTTTTTGGTGTAAATTGTTTTGAGTTCTTTGTATATTCTAGATATTCATCCTCTGTCAGAAGAGTAGCTAGCAAAGATTTCTTCCAATCTGTAGATTCTCTCTTCACACTCCTAATTGTTACCTGTGCTGTACAGAGCTTTTTAATTTGATGCCACCCTATTTATTAACTCTTGGCATTATTTCCTGAGCTTTTAGCATCCTATTGGGAAAGTCATTTCCTGTGTCTATATGCTGGAGTGTTGACCTATGTTTTCTTATAGGAGTTGCATAGTTTCTGGTCTAATTCCTTGGTCTTTGATCCATTTTGAGTTGATATTTGTCAGTGTGACAGATAAGGGTCTAGTTTCATTCTTCTACATATGAATAACCAATTTTCCCAGCACCATTTGTTTAAAAATGTATGTTTTTGGCACCTTTTTCAAGGATCAGATGACTGTAGATGAGTGGGTTTGGCTGTGTCTTCTATTCTGTACCATTGGTCTATGTGTCTGTTTTTATGCCAGTACCATGGAATTTCTGTTAATATACCTTTGCAGTATAATTTGAAGTCAGGTATTATTTTAGTCAGTTTTTCACTGCTGCAACTAAAAGACCCAACCAGAACAATTGTAGAGGAGGAAGAGTTTATTTGGGGGCTCACGGTTTTAGAGTTTCCAATCCACAGACAGCAGACTCCATTCCTTAGGGGTTCAGGTAAGGCAGAACATCATGGCAGCAGAGTTGGGGTGGGGAGTGGCTCACATGATGATCAGGAAGCACAGAGAGACTCCACTGATCAGATAAAAATATATACTCCAAAGTCACGCCTCCAATGCTTCACCTCCTCCAGCCACACCCCACCAGCCTTCAGTTACCATTCAGTTAATCCCATCAGGTGATTAATTCACTGATTGGGTTAAGGCTCTGTAACTCAATTGTTTCTTCTCTGAACCTTCTTGTATTGTCTCACATGTGCTTTTGGGGCACACCTCACATCCAAACCATAACAGGTATTGTCATGTCTCCAGCATTGCTTTTTTTTGGCCTAGAATTGCTTTTGGCTATTCTGGGTCTTTTATTCTTACAAATGAATTTTTGGACTGTTTTTTTTTTTTTTTCCCAGTTCTCTAAGAATGGTATTTTAATGGGGACTGTGTTGAACCTATATTTTGCTTTCAGTAGTATAGCCATTTTAATGATATTAATTCTGAAGATTAGGCTCTTTATAGTAAAAAAAATTAATTTTCGAAATACAGGGTAAATTTTTAAAATCATTATTTTGGAAATATTTGTTTGATTTTACAAATCATGAGACTTACTGATTTTGACACATGATTTTATAATCCAAGAAAATACTTAAAGGAATTAAATTTTATAGTGCTTTTAACTGAAGTTGGGAAACTTGGTGCTTATTTTTAAGAATCCTATTTTAATCACATCATTGATCAACCAGTGCACTTTACAATAATAATTCATGGACAATTAGTAACTATATTTATTATATAGTTAGTTCATAACTTTGTGAAAGCACAAAAAATACCTCAGATATAATTTGTACTTAAATTCCACAAAACCACCACAAAAAGAGTTTTCCCTTATTAAATTAAATTAATGCTAGATTGACAGGTTAAGCCATTAATTCATAAAATGAAGAAGAAGAGGGGAATAAAAAGTGAACATATAAAGTGCTAATTTTAGATTTTAAAAAAACAATATTTTTATAGTTCAGGGCTAGAGAGCTTGCCTGGTGTGCACAAGGCCCTGGGTTCAAATTCTAGCATCACAAAACAGTTAATCAAACAAACCAAAACAAACAAACAAACAAAAAGATTGATAGAATCCTGCACTAAAGGAAATACTTGCAGTTGTTCTTTATGTAGAAGAAAAAGATGATCCTAAGCTTATTTTAGAACTGAAGGAGGTAAATATTTATTAAAGGCAGGGTAATTTGAATGTAGAAAATCTTTACTATCATGTCTTTTGGGTTTTAAAATATTTAAGAAGTTAGAAATATAACAAAAGTGAAATAGGAAGAAAAATATGAAGGCAAAGTAGTCACTCTTTCAGTGCCTAAGAAATAAGGACAAAATTTAATAGACTTTAAACAAAGAAGCATGCTATAATTTCTATCAAATATTTATAAAACTATATAATTGACAAATTAATAGAGGAGAAAATGATGACCTCAAAAAGTGGTTATGCAGAAAACAACTGACATAGGCTTGAGACTGCAATCCTTAGAAAGTCCTGCTTTTAAGTTTGGTCATTGGCAGGCATCTGGAACTTTGGATTTCCAGTAAGTACCCGAACTGGTAAGAGTGACTCATTGTGTCTAAACTGAGAAAACAATATGGTTTATACTGAACATTGTTTTCCTTCTTGGATTCTGAAATTTTGTATTTGGTACGGAAAGATTTCTTAAGTGACCAGCCCCCAATAAAAATTCCACATGTGGACTTTCTAATGAGCTTCCTTGGTAGACAGCATTTCTCATGTGTTGATACAACTCATTACTGAGTGAACCAAGCATGTTATGGGAGACTCCACTGAGAGAGGACCTTTGGAAACTTGTACCTGGTTTCCTCTGGATTTCACCCCCTGTGCCTTCTTCCTTTGCCAATTTTGCTCTGTATCTTTTTCACTGGAATGTGTTATAGCAGTTGAGTAAAACTACATGCTGAGCCCTATGTACCCTCTTAGTGAATCATCTAACCTGGAAGTGGTTGTGGAACCCCATTAAAGAGTCAAAAAGGGGAGAAAAGAGAACACAGAACAGAGGACAAGTAGAAGATACTAAAATTTTCAATTTAAACTCAACTCTATTAGTAGTTATAGTAAACATATTTGAACTATTTACCAAAATAGATGATACATTGTACCAGAATGAAAGGATCAACAGATTGTCAAAGGATTCAATTTATACATATTACACATAGTATGCTCTCTGATAAAAGTGGAATTACACTCGGTACCAGAAACAAAAATATTACCAATCTTTGTAGATTAATATATTTAAAAATGTATTTCAAAATAACCTTTGAGTCAAAAAGTAATAACCAAAATTGAAATTCAAAAGTATTTTAACAGATAATGAAAATACCTCATAGTAAAAGTTGTAGGATTGGAGTGACTTGAGCAGAATAGCAGTGTGAGCAGCTCCAAACTCCTGCCCCTCCCCACCTCTTCCCCTACCAGAAACATTAAAAAAACCTGGAGAAATTGTCAGAACCAACTTTCTAAGAACTCTAGATAATATCCAAAGGCTTATAGCAACCAAGCAAATGCTGAATCAAGAAAAAGGCAACTTAAAAGTGGTAGGAAAGTTTTGTGGTTTTTTTATTCACCCTTACCCAATCCCCTCCCAGCTCAGAGGCAATCTTTAAGATAGTAGCCCACGTTTCTGGTGAGACCTTGCTTCCTGGTTTAAGGAGGGAGCAGAGCATACTTCATTTACAATTTATTGTGTATGTCTCTTCTTACTTACCTTGAGGTTACCGGGAGGATTGGCACAAAATGTTCATTTCCTTTTGACCTAGCTCAGAACTCATTTAGGTTGGAAGAACAATTTGCATTTCTGAAGGATTTAATATTCAGAATATATAAAGAACTATGGTAATTCAACAACAAAAACCAAACAACCCAATTAAAACAATGGTCAAAGCACTTAAATAGACATTTATACCAAGAAGATACACAATAGCCATAAGCACTTGAAAAGAGATTCAACATCATTATTCACTAGGGAAATGCAAATCAAAGCCACAACAAGATGTTATTTCACACCTGTTAGACTAGTTAAAATAAAAACAATGGAAAATAACAAGTGTTAACAAGAAAGTGGAGAAATTGAAACCCTCAGACATTGCTGATAGGAATGTAAGGCATCCATTATGGAACTAACTTATTTCTCCTATGGATCTAAAATACCAGTTGTATACTATCTTTGAGAAAATTGAAAATGTTGTCACTGAATTTTCTGTGGAGCTTAATTCTCTTAGAATCTGCAGATTTAAATTTGACTTTTTTTTCCCCCACAGTATTGAGCTCAGAGAATTGGAGAAAAAATTAAAAGCAGCTTACATGAATAAGGAAAGAGCAGCCCAGATTGCTGAAAAGGATGCCATTAAATATGAGCAAATGGTAATGTTGTTTCTGGTTATTATGCTTTTAGTGTCATATGGAAAACCAAAAATAGACCAGTTTTTTTTTTAATTGTTTCATTCTTTAAAAAAATTTACACTGCTAGATTTCCAAAAACTGGTATACCTTTCAGATTCTTAAGGTCTCAAAATCTTCAGTGATTTCATAGGAAACCTTGTTTAACTTAATATTAGAGCCTTTCAGAGGCCCAGACAACTCTCAGCATTCTTTATGGACACTGATTATTCTTTGACAAACTAGTATAGTACAAATTGCTACCTAATAAGTATATTTTTGCATGTTATTTATTTTTAAATGATACACAAAATTTTAGAGGTGATATCAAAATAGTTAATAGTGCAGTGCAGTATGGGTATTCATTAGGAATAGATGAAGGCTATAAATGGTACATGTTTTATGCATGTATATATATTTGTGTTAATGTAGACATTTATTTTATATAGCATGCTAATTAATAGTGAAAACCTTAGGTGTGGCAAGTTGGTAGGAAAAGGTGAGAGAATTTATTTCTTAAAGCCATGTGAATTCTATCCTTTCACAATAAAATAGAACACAATGTATGGCTTGTTCCATGGTTTATAGTTTTAATTATCCTGATAGTTGAGGTTATTCAAGACCATTACAGACATTTTAATCGGATTTCTTAAAGAATTGCTACTATTTTCTAAGTCAAAATTGATTCACAAAATTAAAGCCAAATACTCCAAGGACTTGACTAGGTGTCAGGATATTTAGATACTAGTATTTGGCTCTGTCTCTCTGAGCCTAAATCTGTAAAATGAGAACAATATATTTCTATAAGTATGTAGTAATCTGTACATAAAAGTTTTGTCATTTTGTACATATTGTAGGCATCAGTTATATCAGGAATGACATTTATCATTCATATTCTAATCTGCTTTTAAAAATTTTTTTAATTCATTTTTATTGTAAACAAATGGGTACATCTTGTTTCTCTGTACATGAAGCAGAGGCATACCATTTGTGTAAACATACATTTACCTAGGGTAATAGTTTTTGATTCATTCTGTTATTTTTTTTCTTCTCCCCCACCCCTCCCACCCCTCTTATCCCTCTGTAGAGTCCTTCCTTCCTCCATTCTTGCCCCCTTCCTATCCACTATATGTGTCATCATCTGCTTATCAGTGAGATCATTCGTACTTTGTTTTTTTGAGATTGGCTTATCTCACTTAGCATGATATTCTCCAACTACATCCATTTGCCTGCAAATGCCATAATTTTATTATTCTTTATGGCTGAGTAATATTCCTTGGTATATATATATATATACCACAGTTTCTTTATCCACTCATCAATTGAGGGGCATCTAGGTTGGTTCCACAATCTGGGTATTGTGAATTGAGCAGCTATGAACATTGTGGCTGTATCTCTGTAGTATGTTAATTTTAAGTCCTTTGGGTATAGGCCAAGGAGTAGGTCCATTCCAAGTTTTCTAAGGAATCTCCACACTGCTTTCCAGAGTGGCTGCACTAATTTGCAGCCCCAACAGCAATGTATGAGTGTACCTTTTTCCCCACATCCTCTCCAACACCTATTGTTGCTTGTATTCTTGATAATCGCCATTCTAATTGGGGTGAGATGGAATCTTAGGGTGGTTTTGATTTGCATTTCTCTTATTACTAAAGATGTTGAACATTTTTTCATACGTTTGTTGATTGCTTTTAAATCTTCTTCTTTGAAGTGTCTGTTCATATCCTTAGCCCATTTGTTCATTGGGTTATTTGTATTCTTGGTGTAGAGTTTTTTGAGTTCTTTATATATTCTGGAAATTAGTGCTCTATCTGATGTATGACTGGCAAAGATTTTCTCCCACTCTGTAGGATCTCTCTTCGCATTGCTGATAGTTTCCTTTGCTAAGAGAAAGCTATTAGTTTGAATCTATCCCAGTTATTGATTCTTGCTTTTATTTCTTGTGCTATGGGAGTCCTGTTAAGGAAGTCTGATCCTAAGCCAACAAGTTGAAGATTTGGACCTACTATTTCTTCTATAAGACGCAGGGTCTCTGGTCTGATTTCAAGGTCCTTGATCCATTGTGAGTTGATTTTTGTGCAGGGTGAGAGATAGGGGTTTAGTTTCATTCTGTTGCATATGGATTTCCAGTTTTCCCAGCACCATTTGTTGAAGAGGCTATCTTTTCTCCATTGCATATTTTTGGCACCTTTGTCTAGTATGAGAAAATTGTATTTATTTGGGTTTGTGTCTGTGCCCTCTATTTTGTACCATTGATCTACCTGTCTATTTTGGTGCCAATGCCAATCTGCTTTTTATATTTGATGCTGCTAAAGCTAAGATATGATCAGAAAGACAAAAGGTAATTTCAAAAATTGCTCCATTATATTTAATTTAAAACTTATTTTGTTAAATGATTTGAAACTGCTCAAAAGAATTAAGGAATTTAATCCATCCAAGAAAAGGATTGTCTTTAACTCCACGGGAATAGTATTGAGTGAGTGTACTCAAACTGCAGAAAACGGGCATAATAGCATATAGGACCCTTTTAAGTTAAAGAGATTACAAAAGTCTTTAATACATGAGAAAGAGAAAACTCAAGGGCGCATGGCAGGAAAGAAAGCTTCAATTAGGAGAAACTTAATAGGTGCTCAGAATCATTTCATAGCAGACCTGTGTGAAAATGGCAGTACCATCTTGACTCCAGATAGCAACTGATGAACAGGGAGCTAAAAGCCATGAAAATTGATATATAAAAAAAAGATAACTACTGCTTTGACAGTTTAAAATGGTTTTTAATAAAGAACTTATAACATTTTCAGATGTGTACTTACTAATTATCCTTATCCTTATCTCAGGTATTACCCAAGCATCTCTAGAGGCTGCTCATCATTCAAACCCATTAGGTCACAATGACTTACTTTGATTTTTTAACCTAGACAGCTGAAAAAAATTATTTTATATAATAGGCTTTATAACATTCAGTTATATTTATTTAAAGTATTCTATCATACTGGGTTCTGATTTGACAAGGGAAAGATAAATTTTGTTTTAATATCAGAAGCGTGATGCTGAAATAGCCAGAACCATGATGGAAGAGCACGAGAGAGTAATGAAGGAAGAGAATGCTGCAGAAGACAGACGAAACAAAGTGAAAGCCCAGTACTCTCTGGACTTAGAGAAACAACTGGAAGAACAAGAGAGAAAAAAACAGGAAGCTTATGAGCAGTTGCTGAAAGAGAAACTCATGATTGATGAAATTGTTAGGAAAATCTATGAAGAAGATCAATTGTAAGTGTATCATGTAAACTTAAAATTCTTATGTGCCTGAATATTTACTTCAGATTTGTCTTAGGTTTGTTGTGAAGAGGTGGAGCACATATAACAGTGTGAATACATAGTAAATGCTCAATAAATATTAGTTATGATCACAAAAATTGAGACCAGCTTTTCTTCATCTTTGTCAACATGATTGTTAATAAGTTATCTCAATTAATAAATGCTTATTAACTAGCTGAGTGACCTAAATCTTTGTTTTTCTTAAATATGTCCATACCATGTTATGGAACATGTTTTCTGATGAATTTTCTTGGTAGACAGCTTAAGTGTAGAATATGTGACTCATGTTAATAGGTTGTAGCCTTTCTGAAATGAAATGTTTAAAACTTCATTAGTCGGTTAGAAGTACAGTAGGATTTTATCCTGAGAAAATTTGTAGTGGCCACATAGTAGGCACTCAAAATGTTTGTTGTATTAATGAACAAATTATAAATAGGAAAGTTGTTTTCCCCCACATTATTATCAACAGAAGTAAATTACTTTTTATTTTTTTTGATATTTTATTATTTCTGTTACTATAAAACTATACCCACTATTGCTCTTTAGGGAAAGGCAACAAAAGTTAGAAAAAATGAATGCAACAAGAAAATATATTGAAGAGTTTCAGAAAGAGCAGACTATCTGGAGAAACAAGAAACGTGAGGAGATGGAAGAAGAAAACAGAAAAATCTTAGAGTTTGCCAACATGCAGCAGCAAAGAGAAGAACATAGGATGGCAAAAGTTCAAGAAAATGAGGAAAAAAGGTTGCAGCTTCAGAATGCGGTATTAAAATAACCACTTCTCTGACACTGGTGAATTTCTGAAATATTTGGTATAGAATTTGGATCCTATAAATATATATATATATTTTTTAATTTAATAGCTAACTCAGAAATTGGCGGAAATGCTGCGGCAACGTGAAGACTTGGAACAAGTACGACAGGAATTATATCAGGAAGAGCAAGCTGAACTATATAGGAGGCAACTAAAAGTAAGTTTCAGATATTGAAAAAATTATTAACAGAGAAGAATATAATATTCAGGTAAAGGAGTAGAATGAGTAAATTTAAACCCAGCCTATCAGTAATCACATTGTATATAAATGGTGTAAACAATGCAGTTAAAAGACATTTTCAAGTTGGATGAAAAAGCTCCACCCACGGAGCAGTTCATAGACTGCATCATAAAAGGTATACTATAACTATGTTGTCTACAATCAGCACAATTTAAGTATGAAGACAACATGCAGTTTCAAACCAAAGGGATAGAGAAAGACATACCACATAGACACTAGTCAATTAAAAGCAAGTTAGAGTGTCTGTTTCAATATAAGACCAAGTCAACTTCCGAACAAGGATTAATGTAGTGGAAGTAATAGCCCTAAAGGCATATGGACCTAACTAGCAAACCTTCACAATACCCGAAGCAAAACTGACAGATTTGAAAGGAGAAACAGACAAATCCACAATCAAGAGTTAAAGATTTTAATACTCTTTTCTTATTAATATATACACTAAGTGGTCTGAATCACAGGATACAGTGCTGAGCAACAATGTCAACAAATCTGACCTAAATGACATTTAGAGAGTACATCACCCAACAACAGCAGGGTGCAAATTCCATTCAAGTACACATAGAACATTCACCAAGACATAATATTCTAGGATATAAGTAACTCTCAATAAATTCACAGGGTTTTAAAATATACCAAGTATATTTTCTGACTACAGTGTAATTCAATTATAAATCAGTAATGAAAATATACCTGTAAATTCCTTAATATTTTGTAAACAAACAATATACTTTTATATAAGCAGTGAGCACAGGAAGAAATCATAGTGGAAACTAGATTTTTCAAACTGATGATGAGTGTACCAAAATGTGTAGGAAGCAACTAATGCAGTACTTAATGGGAAGTTTATGTCCTTAAATACATGTTAGAAAAGAACAATAATTAAAAATTAATGATCCTAAGTCTACACAAAAATTTGTATATAAATGTTCATAGCAGCAGTATTCATAATGGCTAAAAGTGAAAATAACCTAATGTCTATCTACTGATGAACGTAGAAACAAAACATATCCATGTAGTAGAATGTTATTCAGTGATAAAGAGATGAAGTGCTGATATGCACTGAAGTATGGATGAGCCTTTAATTTTATCTTAATTTTTAAAAACTACCTCAGGAATGTTATTTAAGTAGGAAGAAACAAATGTGCAACCTTTTGAGAGTGGCTCCTTTTGCTGAGCATAATTTCCTGGAGATTCATTCATGTTGCTTTTATCAATACTTTGTTCTTTTTATTATTGAGTAGTATGTTTTGGTATGCATGTACCAGCTAATTTGATACTTCACCCATTAAAGGGCATCTGGAATGTTTCCAAGTTTGGGCTCTTATGAATACATCTGCTATAAATATTTAGGTATAGATTTCTGTGTAAACATAAGTTTTCATTTCTCCTGGGATAAAGGCTCGAGAGTAACTCCATTAGTCTTGTAAATGCCAAACTGTTTTCCAAAACAGCCATATCATTTAACACTCTGACCAGCAATATCAGTGATGCAGTTTCTCTGCATTCTTGCCAACATTTGATATTGCCACTGTTTTTTAATTTTAGCCATTTTAATAGCTATGTAGTGATATCTTATTGTAGTTTTTCTTATTTTGTGTTCACCTTCTGACAGTTTTGAATATTGCTGCTATGAATATTTGTATATAAGTTTTTGTTAGAATGTCTTTTCAAAATTATTTTTGGTATATTCCTAGAAGTAGAATTGCTAGGCCATTTCGTGTGTTGGTTGGAGAGACTGGAGACTGAACCCAGGGCCTTAGGCATGCTGGACAAGTGCTCTATTGCTGAGCTATCTACCTCAGCCCTAGTACGGTAATTCTGTGTTTAAGTTTTTACAAACTGCCCAACTTTGTTTTTTACAAAGACTGTACCATTTTATATTCCCATTCATGCTAACAATGTTTAAGTGTTCCAATGTCTCCACATTTTTACCAACACTTGTTATTTTATTTTGTAACATATTAACTCAAAACGGGTCTCAGATATGAACAAAAAAGCTAGAATTATAAAATTTACAGAAGCAAAAACTAGAGGGTCTTCATGAAATTTGTTGATAAGCTAAAAGAAGTTATGTCTATTAAAAAAAACATTTAGAGATCAGGCTTTTTCAACATTAATAACTTCCTAACATTTCTAGGAAAATGAAAATGCAAACCACAGTCTGGGATAAAATATTCCCTATTCTGAAATAATTTTAAAGGCTGTTAGAAATCTAAAGGAAATATACCAGCAAATGCAAAGTGAGGAAATGTTTGACACATTACAAGAAATTAGAAATATTTTTATCAACTAACTAAAAATCCAAAAACATCCTTCTCAGTTATTATTGATTAAAGAGGAAAACTGCAACTATTTAGAGGATGCCATTTCTACACATCAAATTTAATGAGATTCTATATTACTGATACCTGTAGCAATTATTGTGAAATTCTGTGAAAAAAAAAATAGGCAGTGAACTTTGAAAAAGGATACAAATTCAAGTAATAAGCAAGAATGAAGAAGGAAATAAAGATTACAAGTAGACATTAACTAAAATCAGGAAAATACTAGCATTAATTAATCCAATTGCTTAATATTAGGGAAAAACAAAAACATTTTATCTTCTAAAAGATAAGAAAGAAAAAAGTCTGAACAAAATTAGAAAGGACAAGTGGTCTATAAAGGAAACAGAGAAGACAGGAAAAAAATCAGAGGTTACTTATTCAATTATATATTAATATGGAAATCTCAACCACCTGATTTTCCAAATTAAAAATAATTTCAAAAAATGTAGAATGTTCAGGCAAAATACTATGATGGCCCTCTCCTGTCTCCAAAGCCTTTTGTGCCTTGCCTCACATCCTTTTAGTCCCACCTCTGATTTCAGTGACAGCTATGGAGAACTTTTGTGAAAGCTTAGACAGACTCTGCCCTGACAGTTTCTGGGAGCAGAAATATCCATGCACTCCTTACAAGGTCCTGGCAGAACTGAGTCTCAGTTGTCCACGGTGGTCACCAGCTCAGCGATGTGCCATTGTGTTAGCTTTCTTTCTTTCCTGTTTCACTCTGCTTTCCTTCACTGCTGTTTACTGCAATTATCTCCCCAGTAAAATACCTATCAGTCTGTTTAAAGCTATCTTTTAGAGGAGAATGCAGACTAGGAGATCTCCTGAAAGTTCCCAGAATCAAAGTAGGTTTATAGCAAATTATTTCAAACTTTCAATGAACAGCTGTTTCTAAAACCACAGAATGGGTTTTTTTTTTTTTTTTTTTTTTTTTTTGCGGTGCTGGGGATCGAACCCAGGGCCTTGTGCTTGCAAGGCAAGCACTCTACCAACTGAGCTATCTCCCCAGCCCCAGAATGGGTTTTTATCATGTAGTTCATACTATAAAATTAGCATAATACTAATCTAGACTTATCAAAGGATACAGGAACACTCCATATTTGAAACATTTTATTTTTGCCAAACATTTACCTGATTTTTAGCTAGATGCCTTCACTATTGAATTGAACTAAATTTTTTTTATGGAAGATGGATTTCAGGAAATATCAACTATATTATTATGTTAAATTTGGTATATATGGTATAAATTTGGTATATATGGTATAAATTTGGTATATATTTCTGTGAGCAGAGTGTTATGATAAACTCTAGAGGAATTCCAAACCAAATGAGACAGTAACTCTGCTGTCAGTGAGCCTTCTATATAATACTGAGCAAATGAACAAAATATATATTATAAAAACATTTATGTACCCAGCATCCCAAAGAAGAACAAGATATGTCCTATAGGAATTTATTTTCAGTGAGGAGATAAGACATACTGTATATATGAAATGCAATTAGATGATAGAGAAATTGAAGTCTCTTAATTAAGAGGCCAGAAAGATAGACAAATATTAGACTAGAGAAAATCTTAAGGACAAAGTAGGTCTTGAAAGGGCATAATGAAGAAGGGATAAAGAAGGAGAGAATGAATACTCAGAGTAGCAGAACAAAGCTGATAAAGCTGATGTTCACTTACTCCTACCCAACCTTTTTGGAAACAATTGTTTTACTATATTATAAAAACTAAATAGTAAAAACTACACTTCTTTTAGTTAAGGTCTTCATATGACCTAGATTATCTCCAACACTTGTCTCCCTCCTTTTAAGGTGTAAAGATACAAGTGAGCAAAATGAAATAGCAGCCACACCACAGGAAGAGCAGATCATTTGGAGGCAGTTTTGACAGCATTGTCAAGGGGAAACATTGGTTTCCTTGTCCTTCCGGAAGTCCTGTATGAAACCTAATGTCTTGTAGTAAATCCTTTATAGTTTCTGTTATCTGTAAGAACCCTGAACAAGGTGGGGGTTAAGGCAGATTTTATTTTATTTTATTTTGTATTTTATTTTATTTTACTTTACTTTTTACTTTTTACTTTACTTTTTACTTTAACTTTACTTAGGATTGAATTCAGGAGCACTCAATCACTGAGCCACATTTATTTAGAGACAGGATCCCACTGTGTTGCTTAGCCCCTTGCTTTTGCTGAGGCTGGTTTTGAACTCTCGATCCTCCTGCCTCAGCCTCCTAAAGGGCAGTTATTTTAGGTGCATTGAGAATATTGGCTTGCATGGGAGCCTGTGCTAGAATTGGGCAAGGGTTGGTTAGATAAGAAAAAAGGAATTATATCAGTCCTTATCAAATAGATGATAAAGCAAGACTTGTAAAACGTAATTGGAATTTAGGTGTTAGGTATGTGGATGATCACTGTAAAATTCTTTAAATTTTTTGGTGTGTTTGAAATTTTTCATAAGTGTTTGGAAAATAAAAGCTTGCAGGAAGAGTTATGCTGCTCCAAGTGAATTTGAACTTCCCTGAAAATTGTCTAATTGTCACAGTTAGGTTATTGTTTTTACATTTTAGAGAATTTTGAGAATGAAAGGAGGACTAAAGATGGATAAACGCAGCTTTGATAAACAGGATGTTGGAAACTGAAAAATACTTAGTGGTTACACAGCTGTTTCCGGCAAGTTTCTATAATGATTCATAGTTGGTACACATTTCAGAGACCATAGATTAAAAAACTCAGGTGTGCAAAAAAGTTTTCATATTAACTCTTTTCAAAGTGTTATATGTTAATTATGAGTATAGAACCAAGATATAAATATGCACAATAATAGAAGGCTGTCCAAAAGAACATGTCCTTTATCCAAATAGTTTTAAAGGGTGGTGCAAAGTGTTATGAAAAGGCATTATTTTTTGGTTTTTCATAATTGATTTCACTTTGTAATATTAAGCTTAACCAAAGAGTAATATTAATTTACTCTTTGTAAATTAGATTTAAGGAAATGATTACTAAATTAACTTTTATCTGCATTGTTGTTTAGGAGAAAGCAGAAGAGAAATTGAGAAAGCAAAGAAAGATGAAGCAAGATTTTGAAGAACAAATGGCTTTGAAGGAATTAGTATTACAGGCTACAAAAGAAGAGGAGGAGGCCTTTAGAAAAACTATGCTAGCCAAACTTGCTGAGGATGACCGAATAGAATTAATGAATGCTCAGAAACAAAGAATGAAGCAACTGGAACATAGAAGGGCTGTGGAAAAACTTATTGAAGAACGTCGTAACCAGTTTCTCGCAGACAAAGTAAGAATTTTTTTGTTAACATTGAACAGCAACCAGCTTATCTGTTCATCCACTAAACATTTACTGAGAACTTTTTATATGCCAGTGTTAGATATCTGTTTATCAATCTGTGATATGTTTTCTGACCAATCATTTATTAAGGTATTAAGAAACTACTTATTGATGTTTATATGTGCTACATACAGTCTGATGTTGAGAAAGGTAAGTACAACTAAGTCCATGTCATTTGTGAATTTGTGGTCTTGGTTAAGAGAACAATACAAAAACTAATTATAAAGATATGTCACATGCTGGGGCTGGGGTTGTAGTTCAGTGGTAGAGCCTATGCCTAGCACATGTGAGGCACTGTGTTAAATCTTCAGCACCATATAAAAACAAATAAATAAAGGTTTTGTGTCTATATGCAACTAAAAAGGTACTTTAAAAAAAGATGTCACATGCATGTGCTGTTATATAGGTATGTATGTGTTGATATAGCAGAGAAGAGCTATAGATCATGAATACCTGGAATACTGTGTAACCATGAACTTTTTCCAGTGGGAGTCACTGAACTGGAAGGCCTGGGAGGTCAGACAAAGTGTAGCAAGGTCAGAATCCCTGCAGGCAATCCTTGAGAGGGCCATATGTAAAGCTGTTCTTATCAGGTATTTTGGTCACAGCGAAAAAAGCCTAACATACCTTGGAACCATTCCTAGATTTTCCCTCTTACTCACTCAATGATTTTTAGTTGGTCACCAAATTCTGATTCCACCTTAGCAATTACTCTGAAATCTAGTTTATTTGTAACTTTGTTCAGACATTCAATAGCATTTCCATAGACTATGGAAATTGTCTTCCACTGGTCTCTTTGTAACTTTCTGCCACAAGTTACCAGGGTTTTAAAAAATCTTATGTCTTCTCCTGCTTAAACTTCAGTGGATTTTTGTAGAATAAAATCTCAATTCCCTAGCCTTAATATGAACCAATCATGATTTAACTATACTTTAAGGGAGATGATTATTTATAAAGCATCTAGCAGTCTGCCTGACGTGGTAAATACTTTATAAATGCTATATTAATGAATGTGATCAACCATGTTAGGAAGTACAGTAATTAAGAAGGCAGAAAATTAAAAGACTTTTGGAATTCCCTTAAGGCTTTAAATCTTATCAAAAAGTAGAACCAGTGCCTGACTGTCCTCTCTCATGGCTTGTAGAGATGGTCAGAAAGACCCTAGAGGAGTCAGCAAGACAGCTACAAATGGCAGTGAAATAAAATCACCTGAAGCAAAAATTGTAAATTATAAAATTTTTGTCTTAATTTTTAAAAAAATCATAGACATCCTCAGTATGCGGCTGTGGACTTAGCTTTAAGTGTCAGGAGGATTGGGCAATGTTTTTGTTTTGGCCTCTGGCAGTGAAAAATCATCATTCCATTAGCCTTACACTGCTAGGTATAAGGCTCTAATTCTTCTTTTTAGAGTTCAGAACTGCTCCTAGCTACTGATTACCTCTGAAAAATTTTGAAACTCCCCATAATTTCCTATAAGAGTTATTCAGAATTTCTCTTATATGGGTAATAAGTCTCATGCTTTCTAAACCATTTATACTATTTACTAGAAAATTTTTTTAGGATTTACACATAATGTGGCATACTGTATCCCAAGAATGAAGATCCTATATTGTACCCAAATCAGAGACTCTACATCATTAGACAAAAATCTAAGTGTGCTTTCTCCACAACATTACAGAAGTTTCTTGCATCTCCCCTTTATAAAGAAGGGCTCAGGGCTGGGGTTGGGGCTCAGTGGTGGAGCACTTGCCTAACATGTGTGAGGCACTGGGTTCGATCCTTAGCCCTACATAAAAAAATAAATAAAATAAAGGTATTGTTTTATCTACAACTAAAAAATATTTTTAAAAAAATGAAGAATGGCTCAATCAGGATTAGGTTTGATTAGAAATTGAGTCTCAAATTAACAGTGGATTAGTAGGTAGTTTATTGTTCTCTCACATGAAAATCTACAGGTAGGCAATTCAGGGATGAAATGAAGGCTCTGTTCCATAGTCTTCAGGGACTCAGGCTCCTTTTAGCTTTTCACTATGGCATGTGTGTGATGTAAGCCAGACCTTTAGCCTTTGTATCCACATTTCAAGCAGCAGATGGTGATAAAAGGTTGAAGTTTCCATATGAAGGTCACTTATATTCCACTGACCTTGTGGCCATAACTAGCTATAAGGAAGCCTTAGAACTGTAATCTCAAAAAAAAAAAAATCAGGTACAACAATTTCATGGCAAATTCTATTATCCTATTTCACCTTAGAGATAAATTAAGAGCAACTCAACCCTTGATTCAGTAGCAAGAAAGATCAGTGAGCAAAAGTTTTTTCTCAATTGACCATCACCATACTTATTCTGTAAAAAAAATAAAAATTCATCTAATATAGTAGATAAAAATATTTTGAGAAGTAGTTGCAGTTTTAAGTGGCATTGGATATGGCTGTGTGCCAGCATTTTAATTTTTATCCAGTAACTTAGAAGAGTTATTACCTTATGTAGAAATTTGCTTTTATTGTATCAAAGACAGACATCCTCCTTTATGGTTTACTATCTTTGATAAGGAGTAGACTGAATGAGTAGTGACCTCAGTATATTATTTCAAGGGAAACTTTAGCATTACTCTAAAGCAGTTCTTGGCAGAGATTCATCACTGTTTCAATGATCTGCATGTTGTATCCTTCCCTTTTCAATAGGCATATTTGGATACAGTTCTGTGAGTCCCTTTAAAGACCTCAAACTTTGAGCTACAGTCATAAAACCTGCATTATATGGCACAGAATTTTAATGTGGTTATCTAAGAGAAATACTGAGAAATACTGGTTCTTCTGGAATTCGTATTGTTACTCTTGTGCTTCATGTGGACTTTGAAAAAATATGATGCATATGAGAAAATATTTATTCTTTGGATATCCCTGTTTTATTCACTAATTGTTTTTGTCCTACCCTATAAACTGTTTTTATACTGTTTATTAGGAAGTCAGTGGGTATTGACATTTTGCTGTATGCACTTGTCTCCTTAAAAATTCCAGTCATAACTATTATTCTTGTAACTTTAAAAAATGAAAAAACCTGTGTGTACATACAAGATATGAGATACTATACACTAGTTTCTTTTGGACTAAGTATCAAATAATTCAACAATTTTATCACATAATTCACTGAAAGTTTTATTTTAGTTTTGTTTGAAAAATTCTTAAAAGATTAACGTATTTCATGACCATTAATAAAAACTGATTTGCATTTCCAGCAACGTGAGCTGGAAGAATGGCAGTTACAGCAAAGAAGACAAAGGTGTATTAACGATATTATTGAGGAAGAAAGGATAAAACTTCTCAAAGAACATGCTACAAAATTATTAGGATATCTCCCTAAAGTAAGTGACCTTTATCTCAAGGCCTCTAATAGTGAAAAAAAAAAAGTGATATTAGAATATCAGAAGATGAAGATGTCACACACATCTTGCTGTTATAAAGTAACAGTGGCCAGGCATTGACTCTCATTGGGGGATCATATTTAAACGTCTCTAAAATGAGGGAGTTGGTCTTGGCACATTGAGCTATGAAATAATTTACTGAATTTAGATTTTAGGTTATTTTCTCCCCTTTCAAGCATTGGAGATCCAAAAATAAACCACCCTAAAGCAACTACAATACTTTATATTCCAATGATAAGTTATGTGAAAACATTATAATTGATAACCCAAAGACAGGCCCAAGCTTGAACTGAATCTGAAACAGATCTTTTCTATATTAGGAGGGTATGTTACAACTAGGTCTAGGTAACATCAGTTTTTAAAAATAATTCCAAAAGATAGTAAATTTTCATATATATATCATAATGAGTTTCATAGGTCACGTAAACATCTAGATTCACATAATTAAAATCACCATCCTTCAAATATAGAAATCTACCTTTTGATTTATTAATGTGGTAGAATTGAATGCATCTTTAATGTTCAGTCCAAAACTAAGAAAGGAGAAAGATAGATATATGAATAATTATTGCCTGGTTTCAGGACATTATAGCTAATTGCTTAGAAATAACGAATTATATATATTAATGTTAATGGACTTATGATAAAATCCATTCGTAACAGATAAATTTCATAAAATAATTATTAATTCTAGGAGAGTATCTGGGTGTCAATATTTTTGTGGAGAAAATAACTGTGGAGGCAGGAGGATGATTTAATAATCCTGATACCCCAAAATGACCTTTATCCTTTGTCCTAAAGGCCCAAATGACCTAAATGATTTTTTAAATTCTTTAGAATGCAAGACAGATATATCAGTTTAATTTTGTTTTAAAGAGACTTTTGCTGTATTCTGTAGGGGAAAAGAAAAATGAATAGAACTGTGAAGAATTTCAAAGGCTTGCGTAAATGACTTAACTCTAAATCTGAATTCTTTCCTGCCAGATTGAATGTTTACTGATTAGCTATAGAACAGAGGCATGGAGAACTGATCCCATGTGTGAATGTAGTAGAACTTAGTGTCTTCATCTTTAACCTTCCTCATATTATAGAACTGTTTAGACAAGAGTAGGGTACAATATAAATTAAATTCTTTTCCTTCCAGGCAATCCTAATTATAAAGTAGAAAAGCCCAGATTCACATCACAAGTACCTGCTCTGGATCTGATAAATCAGGAAATTGGGTCTAATAATATAAAGTCATATTTTTGGAAAACATTAAGTTTATTGAATAGATTTAATTGTTTTGGATAACTTTACTAACCTCATGTCAGTGTATTTGTTATCTTAAAAGCATTTAGTGCATATTCTGGCATTCAAAAGTAACACAAAATATTGTTCTTGTAGGGAATATTTAAAAAAGAGGATGATATTGATTTTCTTGGCGAAGAGTTTAGGAAAGCATACCAGAAAAGGAGTGAAATTTGTGAAGAAAAGTGATACCATCAACATTTGGTAAAACCTGGATTTTTCTGTACATTACCACTAGATGTCAGCGTAACTTTCATTTTACAGTTCAGTGACAGGAATGTTTTATTTGTATTTTCTATCACTGTATTTCATAATTTATAAACAAGTGTCAGATTAATATTTTAACTGAAAAATTTATATATATGCATATGTACTCCTAGGCTGTCCTGTTCAGAGATTTTTCTCATCCCATCCTGTAGACAGTCTGTTTACCTTAGCTAGTACTGAGTTCTAGTTTCTAGTGAACTGCCCTTCATCTATATTTATGTTTGGGAACTTTACTAATTTGGTTTGGCCAGGGAAATGCATATTTAGATTTTGGTTTTAAAGTACATTATTCTGTCTACTCTAAAGGAGGATTAAAGTAAGTAAAAATAATTTAAAATGCTTTATTACTAAATGAGCTTGATCATCATAAGTACTTAAAAAGAATCTTTCTAGTTCATAATTGAACATAAAATTATTAGAACATAAAATAATTTTTAATTGACAATGAAATTATCATGTTTGACAGTGTTTAGAAGTATATAAATACATTGTGGAATGATTAAATCTAGCTAATTAACCATTTTTGTGTTAAGAGCACATAACATCCATTTTTCATTTTTTAAGAACATATTGTCATTAACCAGTCACCATGCTATATAATAAAATATCTTATTCCTCCTAGCTGTGATTATGTATCCTCTGACCAACATATTCTAATATCCTCTCTAATCACTCATCCTCTGGCAACTATAATTCTATCCTATTCTCTACTTATGAGATCAGCTTTTTTTTTATATACCATATATGAGCTAGATTGTGCATTGTCTTTTTGTGACTGGCTTATTTTAATAATGTAATGTCCTCTAAGGTCATCCATGTTGCATATGGACAGCATTTCATTCTTTGAATAGAATTACATTTATCTTTTACATTTATCATTTTTTTTTATCCATTCAACCATCATTAGACACTTAGGTTGATTCCATATTTTGATTATTGTGAATATTGTTACAGTAAACATAGGAGTACACATCTCTTCAACATATGGATATCTCTTTGGATATATATCCAATAATGGAATTACTTTTTTTAACATATGAGGAACTTATATACTGTTTTCCATAATGACTCTACTAATTTATATTCTCACCAACAGTATGCAAGTTTTTTTCTCCATATCCTTGTCAGCACTTGTTACCATTAGTCTTTTCAGTAATCACCATTCTAACTAGAGTGAGGTGGTATCTTGCTGTGGTTTTGATTCACATTTCCATGATCATTAATGATATTGAGCATTTTTTCATATACTTGGATTTGCATGTGTTCTTTGGGAAATGTCTATGTTTTGTCCATTTTTAAAGTGGGGTGTTTTTTTGTGTATTTTTTATTAATTTTTGGATATTATCAGATATATACTTTGCAAAATAATTTTAACCTATTCTGTAGGTTGTCTCTTCACTGTTGACTGTTTACTATGCAGAAAATTTTTAGTTTAACTCCATTTATCTCATTGCTTGTGTTTTCGAGGTCATATTAATAATTTTCCACCATTGACCAGATCAATGTCCAGAAGCTTTTCCACTGTTTTCTTTCAGTTGTCTCATAATTTCAGGTATTACATTTAAGTCTTTGATCCATTTTGAGTTAATTGTTGTATATATTAAGAGATAAGGATCTGAGATTCTTCTGCATACAGATATCTGACTTTCCTAGTACCATTTTTTTTTTCTGAAAAGACTTTTGTGTGTTCTTGGCACCTTTGTTGAAAATCATTTGGTTGTAAATGCACAAATTTATTTGTGCTATTTTGTTTTTTGTTCCTTGGTCTGTTTGTGTTTTTATGCCAGTACCATGCTGTTTTGGTTAATATAGTTTTATAAAATGTTTTGAAGTTAGGGATTATGATGCCTCTCGCCTTCCACCTCCTTATGTTGGCTGCTTGGGGTCTTTTGTGTTTACATATGAATTTTAGGATTTTTTTTTTAATCTCTGTGAAAAATCTCTTAGGTATTTTGAGGGGGACGTCATTGAATCTATATGTCTCTTTGGGTGGTATGAACACTTTAATATTTATTCTTCTATGAACATGAAACATTTTTCATTTGTATTTTTTTCAATTTCCTTCACTTAGTATTCTGTAGCTTTCAGAACAGATCTTTCACCTCCTTGGTTAAATTTACTGGTTTTTTTTTTTTTTTTTATAACTATTTTAAAAAGGATTGCTTTGTGTTTTTTTCCCAGATATTTTGCTGTTAGCATATTGAAGTGTTACTGATTATGTTGATTGTCGTATCCAGTAACTTCACTGATTTTGACCTAACATGTTTGGTAGAGTCCTTAGGGTCTTTTATATGTAAGATTAGATCATTTGCAAATAGGGACAATTTCTTCTTCAACTTAGATACATTTATTTCTCCTGCCTAATAAAATGCTCTGGCTAGGACCTCCTCAACTATCTTGAATAAAAGTAGCAAAAATGAGCTTCCTTGTTTTTTTCCAGATTTTAGAGGAAAAGTTCAACTTTTCCATTTGGTACTATGTTAGCTATGGGTTTGTCATATGACTTTGTGCTGAGGAACATTCCTACTATACCTAGTTTGTTGATCATTTTTATCATGAAGGGATACTGAACTTTATCAAGTGTTTTTATGTATCTGTTGAAATATAGTTTTTGTTCTTCATTCCACTAATGTGATATGTTTTTATGTTGAATCATCTTTGCATTCTTGGAATGACTCCCATTTGATCATGGTGAATGATTTTTATGTACTGTTGAATTTGGTATTTTGTTGAGGATTTTTACATCTGTGTTCATCAGGGATATTGGCCTCCTCTTTTTTTTTTTGTTATGACTTTGTCTCATTTTGGTATCAGAGTGTTGCTGGTCTAGTAGAGTGTCTGGAAGAATTTCTTTTTCTTTTTTTTTTTTTTTTTTTTTTTAAGAAACAGTGAGAAGAAATCCTATATAAATGATTGGTATAATTCAGCAGTGAAACCATCAGTCCCTGTACTTTTATTTTGAGACACACTATTGGTCTGTTAAGTTTTTCTATTTCTTTGTAATTGTTTTAATCAGCTTTTTTCATCACTGTGACCAAAAGACCTGATAAGAACAATCAGAGGAAGAAAAGTTTATCTTGGTGGAAGCCTCCATGATCCCCTTAACTCTAGCATCCTGCATTCCTGCAGAACCAGCACCACATGGTTGATGCCAAGGTCTCCTGCCATCTTTAGCAGTAGCCAAGCCTCTAAGGACCATGGCTGTAGCAACCTCTGAGTGGCTAGCAAGGTGAAACTACTTCCTAACCCTCCCTGCACATGGTTCCCACAGGGTCTTTTCTCAAAATAACTTACATCCTGGAGCCTGAGATGGTTGTGATCTTGCCAATTTCCGAGATTCCTCAAGCCATCTCTTCTGTTGTTACTAAGTACTTAGCAGTGTCTCTTTAGTAATAATCTCTTTAACAACCACACTTTCCTTAGCACTCACAGTTTTACTCACACTTCTCTGACCAAGTTTTCAAATCTTTTTGCTTTCAGCTCCTAATTATCACAGTAAACTTGGCTAAAAGCTGCCAGCTATATTCCATGTTGGGCTGTCTTGAAATTTCCTCCACCAGATTAATTAGTCCGTCACTTAAATTCAGCCTCACAAAGTCTTAGAAGATGGGCAAAATGTAGACAACTTCTTTGGACTGTAGTTTAATTTCTAGTAGAGTCCTCATCCTCTGAAACCTCATGCACCAAATCTTTACTGTGCTTTGTCCTGTGGGCATTCTAGTCTTCTGAGCTCCCACTAGAATCGCCCATTAAGCTTTGCTTATAACATTTAAAGCTCTTTCAGTTTCCATCTCCAAATTTTCGCAAATTCCTGTTGTATTTACAACAGGTTATTATGTTAGACTGATAACTGATCACATAAAGTTACTTCCCATTTTATATATTTTATGTCAGTTTACATCTTTGTGCATTTATATATATCCCTTAACAAATTGGTACTTTCAATTTTGCCAGTAAACCTTCATACTAAACATACATGACTTATATACCACCATTAGAGTCTTCCTTGGCTGTGGAGTATTGGAGACACTAACAGCAGGCCCACTGCAGTTAAAACCAACGCTGGGCAGACTTACCCTTGACTCCAGACTAGTACACACACCCTGGTACAATATAGGAATTCATATCCCTGTAAGACAGACTCAAGGCTGCTAGCCAACTGCAGCAGCCTTAGATTATGTACAAACCTTATCAGCAGGCAGACCTCAGTACCTGTAGGTTTCTGGTACTAAGCATTAAACACCTGTGAGAAGATCACTGGAGAGTCCTGTTCTACCATTTGCTTCATCTTCTAGAATGTAAAATATTTTTCAGTGCAGTTGTAAAAAATCAAAAAGGATATGGTCATAAGAAATAGATTAAAAATTAAAGTCTTGCTGATTTTATATAATATTTCTTTTTTATTAATAATTACATATCAGAAAAAGTTTTATATCCCCACATCTAATTAGGGAATCTTTGAAATTATTTTGATTTCACAAATATCTTCAAACCCCTTATAAGTTTTTAAAGTTATAGAGACTAATTGAAGTAGATCATTTATGGATTGCCCCATTCAAGTGCCTTCATAAATTCCTCTTCAGTGAAAGATAGCATCTTGGCAGCTTCAATATGCATCTGTTTAAAAAGAAATCAATATTGTCTGACTTAATATTGAGTAGACCATAGAACAAGGAAAAGTGTGTGGATAATGCTATCAAAATATAAGTTGTAGAAACCTGTATTCTAATAAGCAAACTATTTGAAAAGCCTTTCTTATCCAACAGTAATACTGAACCAACCTACCATTAAAATTCAATATTGTAAAATACCTGACCTTTATAAAAAAGGAAAGTGGGAATACTATGAGTTCATATCCTTTTACCACATATTTAGAGCAAGGAACAAAAGTGATTTGGACTCTGTTCTTTAAGGTTTGAAAAGGAAAATAGTCACCTAAGTAGTCATTGTTATATGTGAATCTATGTTTGGCACGTATTTGTACCAATCCCACTTTCCACATAACTAATTTACTTGCATGATACATTATACAAGTGTATGTGTAATAGATTTTATTTAGATAGAAATTTGTCTAGGGGTGTCAAAATAAAGTAAAAATATAAGTATTTTAATAGAAAGGTCCAGATAATATCTATAGTCGCTCATTGATACTCACCTTCTGCCTTTTTAAAACATCAATTAATTTTAATTGTTTCTTAAACCCTATCATTAATTCTCCTTTTTGTTTTTCTAGCTTCTTGTTTTCTGTTTTTAACATTTCAATTTTTTTGTGTTCTTCATTTGCTATGTCCTACAAAAGAAAAAAGTTTCTAATATGTAATCTTTATAATTCTTTTCCTTAAGACTATCACATCGGTAATAAAAATTTTTAACTGAAATATACATGATTTAAAATTTTCTTTGCATTACCAAATAACTGGAATTTGATAGGTTTAAATCATGCTCAGGTCTCATTAAAAAACTTGCATTGAATGAACTCTCCTGAGAGTAACAAATGTTTGAACCCAAAAAATACATTTGAAGTCATAGATGAGTAATAAGTAGTAAGCAAAATATGATCCTTGAAGGACATACCGGTTGAGTCCACATTCACCTCATTTTTCATTAGTGTACTTAACCAGTTCATGAGTTCATAGGGATAAACCTCAAACCAAAAATAGCCATCTTGCTGGAGTAACAGTACTGCCAGGGTGGTTCAGGTTTCTATGTGAGAAATCCTTTGTAAAAACCCTTGGAATCTGCATACATGTTTCCCTCTTTATAGGACTGAGGGTCTTAGGAACCTGTGAAAGGGAACAGGTACAGTCTGAGCAGAGAATACATGCACTGCTCATAAGGTAGACCAAGTCTATAATCTTGGTAAAATTGAGTTGGACAATGCAAAAAAGAATCAGTGAACTTTAAGGTGGATCAGTAGAAGTTATTAAGTACAGAAAGATCTGTACTTGAAATGTTTAGTCCTTCATACAATAAAATGATAACAAAGGAAATCTCTACCACTGAGCATCCCAATTCCCCCTTCTGTTTTGAGACAGGATCTAAGTTGTCGAGGCTGGCTTTGCACTTAGGAGCCTTTTGCCTCAGCCTGAATCACTGGAATTACAAGCATGTACCCAGCTATACTTTTTCTTTAGAAAAAACAACTCTTTAAAAGTGATGTTATGGCACGTTAAGAAGCTCCAGGCCTATGCATTCCCATATCCAGACCAAAGTAGTTCTGTGAAAACTCTTAACTCTAAAACATAGGCAGTAATGAAGAGAATGCTAGTCAAGCAAAAGCCACATTAAAAATGGGCAGAAATCGGGGCTGGGGAGATAGCTCAGTCGGTAGAGTGCTTGCCTTGCAAGCACAAGGCCCTGGGTTCGATCCCCAGCACCCCCCCCCCAAAAAAAAAAAAAAAAAAAAAGTGCAAAAATCAAATGGTGTTTGCTCTTTCCCCACATCCTCCCTGGTATAGTCATTCCCCATTTCCTTCTCTGAGATGGAAGGGAAAATAGGCTAAGTCAAAACTGTTAATTATAAATATTTATGCATCAAACATCAGAGTGCCTAAACTTATGAAGTAAACATTAACATATTTAAAGGAAAAAGCAGCTCTGCAATAATAGTAGAAAATATGAGTACTTTGCTTTGAGTAATAGATACAACCACTAGGTAGAAAATGAAAAAGGAAACAGGGGACTTGAATACTACAAACCAACTGGACCAAAGAAAAATATAAAATACTCTTCCCAACAATGGATGAATAGTTTTCTCAAGTGCACATGGAACATTCTCTAGGACAGATTATCAAAGACCACAAAAATGTCTTAATAAATTTTAAAATGCTGAAATCAAACAAAATATCTATTCTATTATTGGAATGAAATTAGAAAAACTGGAAAATCCAAATTAAGCAACACAGTCCTATGTTAGTCAACTTTCCATCACTATGACAAAAACCTAAGATGAATATTTAAGGAGGAAAGGTTGATCTTAGCTCATGGTTTCAGTCCATGGTCACCTGGTCCTGTTGCTTTGGGCACAGTACAAGACAACAGGGGGTACCTGGCAGAGGCAGCCTGTTCACCTCATGGCAGCCAGGAAGCAACAAGAAGAAAGGGTTGGAGTCCCAATATCCCCTTCAGGGGCATGCTCCAATGACCTAACTTCCTTCCATAGGCCCTATCTCCTAAAGGTCCATTAATGCCCATAGAATCATGGGCTGGCAACCAAGCCTTCAACACATGAACCTTTGGGGGACATTCAGGATCCAAACTATAGCACATTCAAACTACCAGTGGGTCAAAGAAGATATAACTAGGGAAATTAGAAAATCAGTACACCAAAACTTAATAGGGCAGAGTGTAAACATTGCTGATACTAAGGATGTGATACTTATATTAAGAATGGACAAAGATCTCAAACCAACCTAATTTAACATATTAAAGAACTCAAAATAACTAAACTCAAAGCCAGTAGAAATGGAAAATAATAAATATAAGAGCAGAGATAAATTAGAGAAAAAAAATCAAATGAAACAGTTGATGCTTTGGAAAGATTAACAGATTAATGAAACTTCAGGTAGACAAAGAAAAGAGAAAGAGGATTCAAATACTTAAAATCAGAAATAAAAAGGGCAATACAACCAATTTTACAGAAATAAAAAGTATCATAAAACTACTCTGGGGGCTGGGGTTGTGGCTTAGTGGTGGAGTGCTTACCTGGCATGTGTGAGGCACTGGGTTTGATCCTCAGCACCACATAAAAATAAATAAAATAAAGGTATTGTGTCCATTTATAACTACAATTTTTTTAAAAACTACTATGAACACTATAGCCAACAAATCAGATAACCTAAATGAAATTGATAAATTCCTAGAAACTCAGCCTACCAAAACTGAATAATATAAATTGTGAGTAAACTTATAATTAATAAAGATACTGAGTGAGTGAACAAAAACCTTCCAATAAAGTCAAGCCCAGAACTGCCTGGCTTCACTTGTGAATTCTACCAAACATTTAGAGAGGAATTAATACCATCCATCCTCACATACTTCCCCCAAATTGAATAGAACACTTCTGTATACTACAGAAAACCATAAACCAATATCCCTGATAAATTTTGATTTAAAAATCCTTTACAGAATAATAGCAAACTGAAGTTAACAGCACATTTAAAGAATTATACATGGTGACCAAGTGGGACTTATTGCTAGAATGCAACCATAGTTAAACATTCAAAAATCAATATTAACATACCACATTAACAGAATGGAGGAACCCCACATGGTCATCTGAACTGATGCCAAAAAAGTATTTGACAAGATTCTGGATCAAAAGTCTCCATAAATTTACAGTGATGTAAATGAGACCACATACATTCTCTGTCTATGATATAATTAAATTAGAAAAGTCAAAGAAAATCCCAAAGTAACTTATGAATGAGTCAAAGGAAAAATCAAAAGGAAAATTAGAAAGTATTAAAAATAGAATAATTTTAATTTGTGTAAAATAGCTAGAGGAATGCACAGAAGAAAATTTTTAGGGCTAAATGCTTACATTAAAAAAGGGTTCAATTCAGCAGACTCCACTATAAGAAATGAGTAAAGAACAAATTGAACCCAAAATAAAGAAAAGGAAAGAAATAATAAAGAGCATAAATCATTAAAAGAGACATAAAATAGAGAAAAATCAGTGAAATTAGAATTAGTAAGGCTCTAGTGAGAATGATAAGAAGCAAATTACCAATAAAAGAATGAGGAAGCTGGTGGTCAGCAAAAAGAATGTAGAAGGAATACTCAGGAAATAGTATAAAAACTTTAAGCCAATAAACAACATAGGTGAAATGGACAGATTCCTTGCAAGATACAAACATAAAAACAAGAAAATACAATAGCCTCTATAAAGAATACTTCTTTAACTACTGAATATATTGAATTTGAATTTTAAATTAGTTCTACAATAAAACTGCAGGTCCACATGGCTTCACTTGTGAACTATACCAGACACTCAAGGAAGAACATACCAACTCTACAAAAGCTTTTTCAGAAAGTTAAATTTTTCCAGAAAAATGAGTTAGGAATTAATTACATGACATCTCTATTACCCTTATACCAAAAGAAAACAAAAAATTTTATAAAAAACTATAGACTGGAAATAATTTACAAGAAAAGTAAAACAAGGGCTTGAGGATATAGTTCATTTGTATGATGCATGAGGCCCTGGGTTCAGTTCCAACACCACAATCTCACACATACAAACTACGGACTAAAAGTATGTTCCTATGTGTACATATACATACAAGAAAAAAAAAGTCTCTAAAATTTTCACAAATTTGACCCAATATTATATAAAGTGGATAACGAAACACCCTCAAGTGAGGTTCATCCCAGGAATATAATGTTGTCTTAGCATTTGAAAAATCAACCAATGTTATTCATATTAACAGACTAAAAGAAAAATATGTTATCATCTTAAAAGATCAAGAAAACGGCGACTGAAAAAAATCCCATAGGCATTCCTGATAAGATCTTCTAGGAAACTGCAGTCAGTTTTTCTATAAGGTCATGAATTAAAAATGTTTTTAGTTTTAAAGGGTTAGATGAAGTTTAAAAAGAAAACCAGTAAAGAGTACACAAAAAGGGACCATACATAGCCTATAAAACCTAAAATATTTACTAATTGGTACTTTATCCATGATCTGTACAGAAAAAAATCCTAAGGAATAAGTGAGTCTAGCATTACTGCAAACATATATGATATACTGAAGTTAAATTGTATTTTTCTATTCTAGCAACAAAGGTAAATTTGAATTTAAAAAAAGCATTTATAATATCAAAAATATGAAATACTAAGATAAGTTGAGACAAAGGTACAAGACCTACATATTAAAATGTATAAAATATTGCTTAGAGAAATTGATGCCTTAAATATAGTCTCTATTTGTGATTTAAAAGACACAATATTGTCAAATTTCCCAAAATTTGTCTATGGATTAAGGTAATGCCAATCAAAATTTCAACAGGATTTTTTGTGGAAGCTGTTAAGGTAGTTCTAAAATTTGTAGGAAGAGGACCCAGAATAACCAAGCAACTTATAAAAAGAAGAAGAAAGTTGAAGGACTCACTGATATCAAGACTTATATGGCTCTAATCAAAACAAAGATTAGCATAAAAACAGGCATACAGACCAATTAAATAAATATTCCAGAAATAGATCCACACCTATCTGAACAACAGATTTTCAACAAGTTTCAGGACAATTCAATGATGAAAGAATCATCTTTTCAATAAACAGTACTGGGATATATGCCCCCAAAACCCAAAACAAAACAAAATAAAACCTTACTGTTTATTTCACATCGTATACAAATACTAAACCAAACATAAAAGCTAAAAGGCATGCAGCTTCCATAAGAAAAAATCTCTTACCTTAGATTTAGCAATATACAATATAACTCAGACATTCATCTCCTACATATTTACTCAACAGAAAACATATGTCTACACAAAAACTTATACGTGAATGTTCATGGCAGGTTTTGTAATAGGCCAAAATTAGAAACAACCCACCTGTCTATCAATAGGTTAATGGATGGGCAAATATTGGTGCATTTATACCATGGGTAAAAAAATTTATTAAATGAACTATTGTCACATGAAACAACATGGATGAATCTCAAAATAATTGTCCTGAATAAAAGAGGTCACACTGGGAAAAAAAATTTAAAGATAAAATTCTAGAAAATGTAAACAAATTACCAGGGGGTAGAGGATTGTAAAGGGACACAAACTTTCAGAGGTGACAGATATATAATGGGTGGTTATTTCATAGGTATACAGTCAAGAATCAATACATTTTATACTGAATATCTACAGGTTTATTGTAAGTTGATTGTATCACAGTAGGTATATTAAAAATAGAAATTTTAGTTAAAAGATGGCAAAAAAAGTCTGGGACTTAACTAAAGCATAATTTAAGGGAAACTAGCTTTAAATGCTTTAGAAAGGAGGGTCTAAAAATCAATGATCTAAGCCTTCAACTTAAGAAGCTAAGAATAGAAGAGCAAATTAAAACCAAAGCAAGTACACAAAAGGATATAATAAAAAGAATTCAGTGAAATAGAAAACAAATGATAAAGAAAATAAAAACAAAAGTTGAGTCTTTGGAAATAATTCATTAATAAGATGAATCAAGAAAAAATAAAAACTCAACATAGGTCAATCTTATGATCATGATTATGCCAAGTGACAGAAGCCAATGAAATCAGAGCAATGCAGTTTCTGGGAGGGACCTAGAAAGGGAAACAAAGGCACTTTGGGGAAATGTAAATACTCTATATAGTGACTGGTTATACAGGTAAGTAGGGGTGTTTTGGTTTGGATGTGAGGTGTTCCCCAAAAGCTCACGTGAGACAATGCAAGAAAGTTCAGAGAAGAAATCACTGGGTTACAAGAGCCTTAACCCAATCACCTGATGGGACTGAGTGGTTGGTGGGGTGTGCCTGGAGAAGGGGGCATTGGAAATGTGGCTTTGGGGCGTATATTGTATCTGGCAAGTGGAATCTCTCTCTGCTTTCTGATCATCATTTGAGCTGTTTTCCTCCACCATATTCTTCCACCATGTTGTTCTGCCTCACCTTGGGCACCAAGGAATGGAGCCAGCTGTCTATGAATTTCAACCTCTGAAACTGTGAGCCCCCTAATAAACTTTTCCTCCTCTACAGTTGGTCTGGTCAGGTCCTTTAGTCATAGCATCGAAAAAACTGACTAAAAGGAGCAGCCCAAAATCGGTGTGCAATGTGCAATTTGCATTTTATTGTATGTAAATTATCCATTAAAAAATTCACTCAACTCTGTCCCTCCAACTCAGCCCTTTTGAGTGTCTTCGAAGAATTACACACATATATATTCACTATCTCCATTTCCTCACCTGCATTCATTTTTCTTTCCCCATGAAATCTGGCTTCTTCCCTTACCACTCTACCAAAACATTTCTCAGGTGATCACTTTGGTATGGTTGAATATAGCAGTTTTTTTTTTTAACAGAACTTGACTTCACAGCCTCTTAGCATTCAACACTACTGACCACTCCTTAGAAATACTGGAATACGTCAAGGCTCAGTCTGGCCCTTGCTTTTCTCTCCCTCTTGCTTTTCTCTCCCTCTCACTTAATTCTGTCTTCCTACTCATTGCAGACTTAGTCTGAGAAATACAAGAGGAAATGTATAATATATAACTTCAAACTTAATATATTCTTAAACAACTAAAAATTTTCTTCTCCAGAACTATTCCAGTGTTTATTTCAGTGAATGGTACTATCTAGTTTTTAAAAACCAGAAGTCAAAAAATCCTCCCTTAAGCCTCCCTTTCCCACAGACCATATCCAGTCTATCACAAACCCCTAATGCATTGAACCTAGGGGTGCATTAGGGGTTAACCACTGAGCCACATCCTCAGCTCTTTTTATTTATTTTTATTTTGAGGCAGGATCTCACAAATTTGCTTAGGGCCTCACTAATTTGCTGAAGCTGGCTTTGAACTTTCAATCTTCCCACGTTAGCCTCCTGAGCTGCAGGGATTACAGGCATGCACCACTGTGCCTGCCTCTAAATATATTTGGGTACTTAACTCCTTCCATTTCTACCACTATCACAAACTACATCATCATCTCACACACTTACTCTTAACCAGTCTATGTGCATCCATTCTGGCCTGCTTGCCATCAATCCTCTGCCCTATGGAGAATAACTGTACAGTAGTTTTGCACTGCTCTTTGGATGAAATCTAAAATCCTTAACCCTGGCCTAAAGGAGTCAGATGATTTGATCCTTATGTACTTAAACTTGAAGACTCATTTTGTATCACTCCCTTCACATCTGTTTTTGCCTTTCATTAACTTGTCCTCTTTTCCTGCCAGAGAACCATTTTTACAATAGTATTCCTTCTGTCCATAATTATCTCCCTTGGTATTTAACTCCTATATATTATTCAGAGCTTAGCTTACCCACAGCATTTCTCATAGTTGCCCCTTAATTTTGCTTGATGGGTTATCTAAACATCTATTCCAATCCACTAAAAGCTGCATGATTGCAAAGAACACATTTAATTTTCATCTCCTTTATATCTTTCAGCCTCTAGTAAAGGTCTGGCCAATACAGTACTTATCAGGCCCTAATATTTCTACATGAATTAATGAAGAATCAGAAATTATGTCTTCCTAAATGAAGAAACATGGACTTTGGTGTCATATTGTAAAAGGATTTCAAGCAACCATCAAATCAAATGCCCTGTTTTTAAGTGGAATTCCAATTAAAACCTTACTTCTATCACTCCTTCCTTCAGTGTGACTTCAGCAATGACCATGTGCCAGGCCCTGAGGACATGATAGTGACTGAGACTAAGGTTCCTACATTTATACAGCACCTGGTTTAAATTGACTGACTTTACATTTCAGAAGTTACTCTTACTTTAAAACCAAATTTGCTTCCTAACCTCTGTGGAGAATAAGTTTACCATTATTTTTAAAAACAGATCTTTAACTTTCTTATGACTAGGAGGTAATCTTGTTCAATTTTATGGAAACATGACTTTTCCCTGTTATATTCTTTAAACATATAGACTGGAATAATTTTAATTGCCTATTTAAAAATAATTATATGTTTAATCAGAATGAGAAGCACAAAGAATTAAATTGAAAGAAAAAAACTGCTTACAAAAGAAAACACAGATTAGACTATAAGAGAATTACCATATAGCCCCAAAACATCCCTCAAAGATAAATGTTAGGCAGAATAATTGTTTTAAAAAGTATAAGACAAATACATAGTTTTTTTAAATTCTAAAATGTTACATTTTTAAACTCCGGCCTCAAATGTCTACATTATAGTACATAGTAAGCAATATATTCACAAATATGCCACTGTATTTAAATCAGTCACCCATAATGCATTTCTGGGGTCAGAAGTTTGTATGTTGAATGCATCTAAGTTGTTTTTATAGTGTTAATGATTTTAAAATAAGTTGTTCACATAACAAGTCTTCATCATCTGAATTTTTAAGATGGCCGGGTAGAATAAGGGGAATCATCTGCTAGAAACTGAGTTTTCTTTCTACTTTTCTAATGTGTGCTAATATAAAGATCAGTTCTGCAACCAGAATTGCAAATACTGATATGTATATGTATATCATGGTTACTCTTCCTTTTACTATCTTCAAAATCCTTTTAAAATGCAAATTAGAAATATTCTAATATGCTAATTATTATCTGTAAAGATGACTTAATTTGTCATCTGATAACTTCTACTAATAAATCTAAGTTATCATGCCATCACTGATGGCCCTTGAACATGAAAATAGTTTGATCAAAATAGCATAAATGATCTCACAGATGATATTGTTAAAACTGCAGTCACTGTCACATTTTTGCCTCTGTTAAACATGCTGGAGGACTAATCAAGGCCAATTCCATTCTATGCCTATTAAATGTTACTAATGTAATCCAGAATATATTATCTGTGTATGAAGTAAAGGTGGTTCCTAATTTCCTCATATAAGAAGTCATTGTTAAATTATTAAATGTTGTCCTAAGGGAGAGATTACAGTGGAGTATCAACTTTTGTCCTTTCAGGTTGACAGAGAACCAAAAACTAATGGTCAATATTTACAGAATGTACAGATGTCTTCATATACATCAGTACTTGAGCCTTCATTTATTTAACAGTTATTTAAGGCACTGAATGCTATTCCTATGCCAAGTACTGGCTAGACCTTGGAGATGGTGATCCTTCTAATAGCTCTGTAACAGTAGTTATTGAACTATGGTTTCAGAACCAGCAGCAGCGTCACCTGGGAACCTCTTAAATTTCCAAATTCTCAGGCCTCATCCTGTTTACTAAATCACAATCTCCAAGGCTGGGACCCAGCAATCTGTTTTAACAAACTTTTCAGGTGATCCCGATACAAGCTCAAGTTTGAGAACCACTGCCAAGTAAAATAGCCCATCACTTTCTATACTAGAAAACTGAGGCTCAGCAAAGAATATAACCAACATATGATGGAAAAGACACTCCCCACCTCCACATTACTTATCCCAAGAGCTCAGTAAAGTGTCTGGCATATAACATGGGCATCCATAAAGATCTTTTGGATAAAGAAATGAATGAATCCTCTAAAGAACTGTGGTATCACCCAGTTATGGTAACAGCCCCAGCATATAATCCTAATTTGCTGAAAATGAAAAATGTTCACGTAACATCGGGGATTGTAATTTTAAAACTATTATTTTTGATGCTTGCGTAAGAGGAAGTTACCAAAAGCAATCTCTACCAAAACTATTTAATCTTTTCATACCTTGTTACTTTGCCTTAATTTACTTAACTCCAGTTTATACTTCTCTGTTTCTTCTAGGGCTCTATTCAAGCGAACCTCTGTGGTGCTCTGGGTAGTGGCAGCCTGTTTTTGTAGTCTTCTTTTATTTTCTAATTCCTGCATAGTAAAAAAGATAATTTCCATTTTTATATTTTCCACCTTTTCATTCTTTGCTTTTCCCCAAATATCCCTGCAAACAACCCCCTACCCACTACTGGCCCCATACACAGCTAGTGGCTGAACACTAAGTGTTAGAGTTCTCAGGGACTTCTAGCCCCAAACTGGTATTAGAAAAATATATCCTAAAAATGTAGTTGTGAACTAAACTCTCAGATTACCTTGGAATTTTCTCCCTTTATTGATCCACAGCAATATAACACATTCCCTATTTTTTTATAAGCAACTTTTTATAACTACAGTTCTTTCAGAAGCCTCCCAAAAGACCAATGTAAGACATTCACTCTCCCACACTCTTTGTGTAGAACTGGCAAAATATGTAAGAAAATATTCATCAAGTGCAAAACATTCTATATTAGTCCTATAGGAAAATCCCAATTCTGAGCAGAAAAAATAATTTAAGGATGATGATTTTCTATATCTTGGGTTAGGATTACACTTACATTTCTGTAAATAACCTAGGATATTCTGTTGCAGAGAGTCAACAGGCCAACATGAAGAACATTAAGAAACATGAACATACTGGTAACTTCGAACTCCCACCAGAACCTGGCCCCTGTCAACCAGCCTCATCTCTCACAGATACTACCTTCATTAATATCAGCAATACTTGGATCACTCCCAGCCATGTTTCCTGCCTCTCAGTCTCCTGATCCCTTAACCTACTCATTGTTTTAATATTCAGCTATTGTTGTTCACAGGACTTTACCTCCTCCAGGAAGCCTCCCATCTCTAATCCTCACTATCCATCCAGGTTGGATTAGGTGCCTTTCCTTAGAGCCTCTAGGACATCTTGATATACATTTATTATAGTGCCTGCTGTGTGGCACTGAAACTGTCCATTTGCTTTATTTTCCCCACCACAGTGTAAACTAGCTCCTTGAGGACAAAAACTGTCTTAATTTCTAGCACTTTATTCTAAAGCATACAAAAGGAACTAATCACACCTTTATTAAATTGAACTTAATACTTAACCCACTCTTTACCCCCTTCAACATAAGGCTTAGTCTAGGGCCTTACAGAAAGCCATGACCCAAAAAATACTGTAGAACTTAAATGATGCAATAAAAACATAGTCTGTATTCTTTCACAATTTTTTTTTCCTGGATATATCACTATATCATCTTTGGATACTGATCTCCTTGGCTTTGAGTAATTAAGGGGGAAAACAAAACAACACATGCTGTTCTTTATGTAGGTTTCTAAACAAATCAAACTGCGTCTGGATACCATCTGCTGTCACAGTCTTCTTCACAGCTTTGTGGGTGGCAGCTACACTAAAAGCTCATATGATTTATCTCACTGTTCACATGGAAAAAGCAAAAGAAGCTCATTAGCTGCAAAGTCCACAGTTCTTGCTACCTCATTTCAGCCTCTTCTCACAGACCAGGGGAATGAAGCAATCCTTCTCCTTCCTGATGGTGACTTGGAACCTACTTCACCAAAAAATGCAAAACATCCTTCACTACATGATGTTCTCCCACCAGTTCTTGAATCAATACTGTCCCCTTCTGGGGAGGTGTGAGGAAGAAAAAGGATAAACTGTAGTCAGAAGAATAGTAAAGCAGGAAATAAAATTGTTCTATATACATAAAGCAAATAAGAAAGGAAAATCTAATAAACTTGAAAACATTTCTGTGTTCAATCATACTCTAGTATCTTTTACTAAGTACAGACAAGATACTATTGGCATCCTGAAAATAGACAATAAAATTAATGTTATTACCCCAAAAAAGCAGTTTGTACACTGCTAGACAAAAGTTTTATGAAAAATCCCAAGTTCTGAATGTCATATGTTTTAAAAGAAAAAAAGCTGGTAGCATAAAGAAAATAAAATTTTAACTTTAAAACCCAAATGCTAAGACCTTCAAGAGGAAATAATTTACATCCTCTCATAATTCTTAAAGCATTCATAAAAGGCATTGGGGGCGAGAGAGAGGTACATGAATCAGCCACAACACAATGATGTAAATGCTGGCAGAGTGACAAAGTTCTACAGTAATTCAGGTGAGAAAAATCAGATAAGGATAAATAAATGATCAGATCAGGTCTCAGAAACAAGTGACTAAGGTAGAATAAGAACAGACTTGGCAGCTGTGGAAAATGTAGCAATGATGTAGGGTGGGAGGAGATATGGGACCTAAACAGGTTTTAAATAAATATATATGTGTGTGTGTGAGATTGTATGGCTTGTTTGTATACTCACGAAAAAGAACCCAATAAATTTAATTTTGCAAGACAAAGGCAGGATAATAGCAAGGTGCAAAGTCCTTGAGTAGGAGTGAGCACCTGGGATCCATGTACAAGGACCAGCTTTAAACAGAAGAGGTAGTAATCCATTATAATGGGACAGAGTATATTAGTGTAGAAGCAAAGAGGCTGGAAGATTTCATGATAGGATGATGAAGTTATCTTTTGATTTTTGTTTTCTTAATGAAACAGGGGAAAGTCATGAACTCAGAGAGTCTAGAAAGGGTATTGGAAAGTTGAAGAAAGAAAACCAACTATGTAATAATCATCTCTGAAAGTGGGAGGGAAAATGTATTAGAAAATGCATTATGCTTAAGATTCGTAAATAAATTTAAAGTAGGATTGGTTAAAAATAAATTATGAATATCAGGAATGAAAAGGGTCATATTGTAGGTCAGATAGGTATTATAAATTGTAAATTATAAGTTGTATTATAAATAAAGGAATATTATAAATAAATTTATGCCAATACATTTGACTACTTAGATGAAACGGACAGGTTTCTTAAAAAATAGATTACCAAAACTGATTCAAAAAGTAATGTAGAATAGATGTATGCATTAAATAAATTGAACTGGTAATTAAAATCCTTTCTAAAAGAAAATTGCACATGATTTTACCTACAAATTATATCTTATGAATTATATCAAAATAGATCAATGTAACAAAGTAGAGTCCTGAAATAAACCATATATATTATATATACATATATATAATATATATGGTGTCAATTCATTTTCTAAACAGGTGACATGGTAACCAAATGGGGAGAAATTGCACACACAAAAAAATTAAACATTGATTTTAACCCTTAATACCACAAAATTTGAAAAATATGACATTATGTAATTTTTATTTTACATTATACACACAAATGTGCGCACATGCACACACAAATTATAGGAGAAAATCCCCATGACTTTAGAGCAGAAAAAGGTTTCTGGAGAGAATGAAAAAAAGAATGTATAGAATGCATCAAAATTTAAAACTGCTGCCTTTGGAAACATACTGTTAGGAAAATCCAAGTCAAGTCAGACTAGGAGAAATTATTCATAATACATATGCTTCTAAAAAAGGGATTAAATATAAAGAGGCATAAGGAACTCCTACAACCCAATGTTTTTCAAATAGGAAAAAGGTTTGAACAACACATAACAAGAAATGAATGAACAGCCAGTAAGCACATGAAAAGATGTTCAACATTAATAGTTTAGAAATAAACTGCAATGATATACTACTACTTCTCCCTTAGTAGAGCTAAAATTATTAAGACTGAGAATACCAAGTGTTAAGGATACAGAGGAACTGAATTTTCATATATTGTTAGCGGGAATACAAAATTCAATGATCACTTTGGAACAGTTTGATAATTTCTTTAAAAATTTAATATATAATTTCTATAAGACCCAGAAAATTTATCCAACATTCTGATGTTGGAAATGTATTCACAAAATATGAATCTACACAAAATACTTGCATATGGAAATTCAGTGGCTTTATTTCTAATAAACTGGAAAAAAATTCTAATGCCCAAATCAACTAGTAAACATATAAACAAAATGTGGTATATCTGCAAATAAATACTACTCAGCAATATAAAGAAATGAACCATAAAACAGGTTACAACACTGATGAATTTCAAAAACATTAAGAACAAAAATATCCAGACAAAAATTGCATATTTATGATTCCATCTATATGAAATTTTAGAACAGAGAAAACAAAATTGTAGCAAAAGAATGCAAATCATCAGTTGCCTGGGTCCCTGGTTAGAAACTGGAAGTTTATCGGAGAAGTAGTACAAAGGTCATTTGAAGGAGAGACAAATTTTCTTTATCTTGATTGTGGTGTTTATAAGGATATATTAATTCCTCAAAACTCATTCAACTGCAAATGGGTGCACTGGCACATACATGCCTGTGAGGCTGAGGCAAGAGGATAACAAGTTTGGAGCCAGTCTCAACACCTTATCATGACTCTGTCTCAAAATAAAAAAAAATAATAATAAAAAAAAAGGACTGGGGATGTAGCTCAGTGGTAAAGCACCCCCCTAGATTCTATTTCCAGTACAGAAAACAAAACCACCTCATTGAACTGTGTATTTTTAAAAGTCTTAATTGTATTTAAGTCATTCCTCAATAAAGTTAATTTTTTAAAAGATCATCAACAGAAAAAGTCTAATGCTTTTTGTTTTTATACTTTAGAAAGTAATCCATCTGTCACCATCAGCTGCTAAATAACTTAATACACATATTTTAAAAAACAGTTGACCTTGTTTGTGGGCAGAATGCAGACTTTGGAGTCAGACAAAACAGTTGGAATTCTGTTTGCTTAACCACTCAGACTCAGTTCCCCTACTATGTAACATTAAAAAAATTATTCCTCTTTTTCCCCAAAGGAAAGGGTATAAGCAGTGCTGCCTTTGAGAACATTTATCCATTGATAGAGTACAGGATGACAAAGAGAATGAACATAAAATCACCCATTAAGAGGATTCAGAAATAAGGTAGTAATTGCTTGAACCAAGTGGTGACAATGAACTGAAAGAGATGAATGAAAACATTTGAAAGAAAGAATGCATAGGATAGGATTTGAGAGCAAACAAATATGTAACCAAAGTCTTGATATTATTTGAGACTAGACTAGTCATAGGGCCAGTGCTTGGGTGTGTGGTGAAAAATGGTAGCCATAACAAATTAAAATAGCATAGCCAGACACAGTGTCACATGCCTATAATCCCAGTAACAGGAGGCTGAGGCAGAAGAATCCTAAGTTTGAGGCCAGCCTGGGCAACTTAATGACCCTGTCTAAAAAGGACTGGAGATGTGGCTCATTGTAAAATGCCTCTGGGTTCCATCCTCAGTAATGAAAAATAAATAAGATAGATAAAAATAGATTTTAAAAAAGAGGTGGTAGAGTACTTGCCTAGCACACATGAGGCCCTGGGTTCAATCTCCTACACCACCACCAAAAAAAGTTGATTTTCTAATCACAGCTTTTTTTTTATACTAATCATCTATATTTCTTAAACTGACAGAAGTAAAATATGAACATGTTTACATTTTCTAGTAGCTACTTTGAAGAAGTTAAAAAGAAAAAGGCAAAATTAATTTAATAATGTATTTCACTTAACCCAGTATATCTAAAACATTATTTCAACATGTGACCAATATAAAAAATAAGATTGATTACATTCTACTATCATGTATAACTAATAAATAAAATAAGATTGAGATATTTTAAATTATTCATTCTTTTATAGTAAATCTTCAAAGTGTATGTTTATTTTATACTATAGCACATCACAATGTAGCCTAGCTACAAATAGTAAATGGCTGCCTTATTGGATAGCACAGACTTAAACCATTAGATACTAAAGTTATTTTTTACTACTAAATGAGTGGGTAAACAAACTGTGATATATATCATTCAACATTTACACTACTCAGCAATGAAATGGAATGGGCAACATGGATAAATCTCAAATGCTTTAGGGTAAATGGAAAAAATAAAGGATATAGCTTATGTGATTCTGGAAAAGGCCAAATTATCAGTGGTTGACTGGGGCTGGGATTAGGGGAAGGACTTGACTAAATTCACAAGGAATTTGGGGGTGATGAAATTGTTCTATAACATGATTATGGTAATGGTTAAACAACTGTGTGCATTTATCAAAACTCATAGAACTGTATACTAAAAAGTAAATTTACTGTATATGAACTTAACCTAAATAAATCTGATTATTAAACTTATTACCAAAAGACAATGGCAATTATACCAAAATGAAATGTCTAAAAGTAGGCTTTCATACAAACACATTAAAGAGATCACAATGATGTATTAATGGAGGCATATTTTCTTACAAAAAATCTCAGTACATGCTATATTATATTTTTATCATCACTAAGTTTTAAAAAGTAATCCTGTATATTTTTTATTATCACAATGGTAAGTAGAAAAATTTTAAATAGTTCATTTAAATATATTCTTTCCTTAGATATGACACTACAAGTCTAAACAACCAAAAAATTAGATAAAATTTCATACTTCAAAGGATACTCTAAGGAAAATAAAAAGCAACCCACAGATTTGGAGAAATATGTGCCAATTATATATCTGATAAGGAACTTAAAGCTATATATAGGATATATATAAATGTTATTACCAATAAAAAAAAATCCAATTTTAAAAATGGGCGAAGGATGTGAATCAACATTTCCCCAAAGAAGAGATACAAAAAGCCAATAAGCACATGAAAAGATGTTCAACATCATCAGTCATTAAGGAAATGCAAAACCATAATGAGGTAACTACTTCACACCAGAATAGTTCCAATAAAAAATATAATGTAACAAGTTTTGGTGAGAATGTGAAGAAACTGGACCCCTCCTTCCATTGCTGGCAGAATATAAAATAGTGCAGCCAGTTTAGAAAACTGAGCAGTTCCTCCAAACGTTAAACACAGTGTCACTAGATAACTCAAAAACCATATGTTCACATAAAACTTGTACATGAATGTTTATAGTGGCATTATTCAAAACAGTTGAACAGTGGAAACAATCCAAATGTCCAATGGATGAATGAGTTATAGCTATGCGATGGAATATTACTTGCCAATAAAAAGGAATGAAATACTGATTGGTGTTACAACATGGATCAACCTTAAAAACATCATAAGTAAAAAGTCAGTATAAAAATCACATATTATATGAGTCCAAGTATATGAAATTTCTGGAACAGACAAATCTATTGAGATAGGAAATAGATTAGTGGTTGCCTAGGGCTGGAAGCATTTGGGGGAAGAGAGGTTGGGTGTGGTAACCAAAGGGTACATAGTATTTTTTGAGACTATGAAAATGGTGTAAACTGACTGTGGTTGTAGTTGCACAATCCTGTGAATATACTAAGCCATTGAATTGTGTACTTCAAAAGAATGAAATATGGTATGTGGATTATATTCTAGTAGAGTTGTTTTAAAAGCAGAGTTTTCAGTAAATACTAATAACTGAACAACCAAAAGTGGTGTTTATACAAATGTTACTTTAATAGTTTTAATATATCTTTGGCATTAAGTTCAGAAAAAATAGCAAAATCATTACCCTTTCTACTGAAGACAACTGTTGTTGTAATCCATCACATTTTTTATTTGCTTCTTCAAAAAGACTTTTATATTTTTCTATTTGAGACTGTTGCATATTAATTGTTCGTTGCTGTCTCACACAATCTTCTTCAAAATTTTTTACTTGAGACTTTAAATCCTGAATTTCATCTTCCTAGTTATGAAATTAGAGAGAGTGTGACAAAATACACACAATTTCATATCCAAACAAAGCAGAAAGGAGGAGTTTCAGAATATGGTCTTTGATGAGATATTTATACCCATTTAATGAAGAAAAACAAAGCATATTCCATTTTCATTTTCTAAAATGTAAGTCTGATATCTTATTTGTGTTTAATAGTTTACCTTTGTAAGTAGGAAAAAGAATTCTAATTAATGCACTTTTAAAACTTATTTGTCTTTGTGATAATTCAACATCTCAGAATAAAGTTCCATATTTATATGTAATTTTAATTCAAAATGTAACTGAATTATACCTAAAAATAAAGCTATTTAAAATATAATTGAAACTGCCCCAAAATGTCTTTAAATGTTAGAGCATTTCTTTTGAGAAGTTTTAAAATCATACCTTTTTATTGCATTCACATACAACGTTATCCAATTCCTCCTGCATAACATGGAGTTTGGCCTTTAGAAATCTGATCTGTGCCTCTGTGGATTTAAATGATTGAATTTATTTTCTTTTGCTGAATCTAATATATCAGCAGTTTTAAGACACACTACTACTTTATGAGGAAAAAAATGCTTAAAATAGTGAGTCTACTGATATATCCCTGTTAAGGGACACTAAAGGCATTAAATACTTCTAAGATAAAGATGAATGAGAAATAAATCCTCTCAACAGAAAGGAACAACAAGGAACTATACACATCTCATCATTAGAACTCAGTTTAGAGGAAGAAAATTTTCTCCTGAGAATCTAACCTGTACCTGGACTCCCTAGTTTACAGACCAAATTCATACTCAGTAGGGTGGTCCATAATAAACAGAATTTACAGTGGTCTCAGGTCAGTAATGTCCCAAAGTGACTGACAGAATAGAATACAAATCTTCTCTAGTGAAAGTCTGTTTCAAATCTTATAGAGCAGATTTGTTTTTTTGATCTTTTCCTCCAACACATAACCCAGCCATTCCAAGCAATCATCTGGAGTAAGAGAAAATTCTCCCACTTAGGTCAAAGATTCTAAAAAAGGAAGATACTGAGAGTGGCAGAGATAATTCAGCAATAAGAAAAAAGTGGCATTAAGGTAAAGGTGCTTTGTCCTGGTTCCATTCTCTGTATATGGGAGCAGGAACATTGTGGACATGGGTGACTGCCTACCCATGGTCTGGTCATCACTTCCTTGAAAGCATCTTAAGCAAGACTGAAAGACCGCTGATTTATGATTTCACTTATCTTCCCTACCATACTTAGCCCTGGAAAGCTTGATTAGGCCAGTAAATGTAATAAATATGGAAATTAATTGTCTCCATTTATGACTGATCAGTATACAGTTTGATATCATTACACATACAAATTTACAATTTTCCAAAGAATCAAGAGAATATTATGATTATATAACAAAACTGCTAAATTTCAAATGACAGAGGGGCTTGCATGAAGTCATGATTAATTGACTTATTATAGTTCAGCATTAACTATGTTCATACGTCTAACTGTCTTATTTACTATTCAACAACATAGCTGGCTCCTCTTAAATTTAACAAATTTAGAGCCATTACTGATATTATAATGCTTTTGGATGATCTAAACTTCATATTATTCTTATAGTGATATGCAAAGGTTGAGTTAATAAAAAGGAAAATTATATTAGAAAACTTATTATTATAGTTGATACATCATTAATTCATTTATCCTTCTGCATGTATTGATTTAACATGCAATAAATAAAACATAACAATACATGAGAAGCAGAGATTTCTTAATGTTTTAATCATGAGCTATGCAACACTATTTTTAGTTGAAAAGTGCTCAATAAACCCAAACAACATTATAGTCATTTTAATTTTTACTTTTTGTAATAGAAAATATCAAACATCTACAGAAGTAGAAAGATAAGTTCATGAATTCCCACTTACCCACCACCCATCTTCAACAATTTATGGACTCACAGTCAATATTATTTCATCTATAATCCCACTCATTCCTCCCATCACCACATCCCACTAGATTGTTCTGAAACAAATCCAAGACATCGCAATAAATATTTTAAGTGCAAGAAATGTTCCCCCAAATCATGTTTTGTTTTTCACACAAGGGATTGAACCCAGGGGTTATTAAACACTGGGCCACATCCCCAACTCTTGTTTATTTTATTATTTTGAGACAGGGTCTAAGCTGTTTAAGGCCTTATTAATTTGCTAAGGCTGGCCTTAAAACTTGAATGCTCCTGTGTCAGCCTCACAAGCTACTGGGACTACAGGTATAGGTCACTGTGCCTGGCCCAAATCATTTTTTTCTAAGTAATTGTGATATGAAGAAAAAAATGACAAAAGAAAATCTACCTGTTCCAATATCTTTACTAACACTGGAGAAAATGTCATCATCTTCAGGTAAGCCCTCTTCCTCCAGCTGCCCTTCAATTTTGCTAATTGTTTTTGCAAGTGAGAAGTCTGAGAAATCCTCTGGAATGGCAACATCATCAGCAGTTTGTACATCAGAGTGTTTCAATTTAACACTAAAATTAAAAAATATGAATGCATGAAGATAAATGTTCATATGTGTGTGGGGTGTGTGTGGACATGTGCATGCAAAAATAGAAATGTAGAAAGGAGATACAGCCTTGCCCAAATATCAAAATTATTACAAATGTTAAATTCAAGATGCAAATTATGATTGAGACTTTGAAGGACTATATTATAAAAGACTTTGCAGACTTTCAATCTTTATAAATCACACAAGCTAAGAGATGACTTTATGAGGATAGTTGGTCTAGACATAGCCTCCAAACAAATGAACATAAAAACTAAGTACTGAACTTGGCCACCTATGTCAAAAAGCCTGTGGCTTTTAATTTTATGTGCTGCCTGACAAGAAGTATAAAAATTGATACTGCCTGGCCATAATTCTACCAACAAAGAATAATACCTCAAAGAGAATTAGAGAGTAAATAGTTATTGGTGTGCTCATCTCAACCTTTTTGTTCACCTAAGGAATCACATTCTAACTAAAATCAAATTTGATCAAAAAGCTGGATTTCTTTGGATTTCTTTCTTTCTTTCTTTCTTTTTTTTTTTTTTTGATGAAGTGGAAGAACTATGAAATAAAGGGCCTTTACAAAGGCACTGAGATGTGGGCAAGGCCTTACACGTCAACAAGTCCATGGTTCCAAAAGGTATCAGAATCCTGCCCAGAAATCCTTTCTTTAAAAAAAAGTATATGTAGGGTCTAAAAACAAGTTAACCTTTTCCAGTGATATACATATGCTACAAATGTTCTTCTCCTCAGTATTTTTTGTATTTCTCTTCTTATCCCTTTCTCAATTTTTCTTTCTTTTTAATAAAACTGGAAAAGTTATTTAAGCAATTAAAAGATAAGAATCAATAAAGAGTTTCCCTGAATTATAATGATTATCAGATTGGGTAATAGTCATATAAATATAATGAAACTTGCTAAGAATTAGACTGGATGGTACAACCTAACCTCTTCCTTTTCTAGAAAAAGTCTCCTAGCCTACACAGCCTTTGGGTGTCTTTTAAAAAATGATTCTAATTCTAAGGATCACCTTGAATTCATTTCACCAAAACCAACAGAAGAAATTATAACTGCCAAATCATTCTTATCTCAACATTCTTGTCTTACATAATAATGTATGGCATTCTGTTAAATACTCAAAAAATAGAAGACTATTTAGTATTTTGAGAGAACTAGGCAAAGTGACAAAAGTTCTAATCCCAGTTCTAAGAAAATATCTCACTAATAACATTTAAAATATTTGAAATGTGGTGGTTGTGTTTAAGAGAAAAATGCAAAATGTTCATACTCTGGTTTCTCTTCAGATCATATAAATCTTTCCCCTTTTACAAAATGGTCATTAACTGCTACAAAACATTTGAGTATACAATGTTCAAAATAACCAAATGTGAATAAGATATATGCATTGTAACTTTATATATTTTGGGTATATATTTTATAAAACTAAAAAAGAATGTAATAATTTTAAAATTATACTATACCTTGAACTTGTTTTCATTCCTTTATTTGCAGAGTGTAGTTTGTTTTGAACCTTGTTTACAGAACCAATACTTTTGGTCTTTGACTACATGAAAAGAATTGAAATGATTGATTAGTCTAATCACTTGCCAAGGAAAGCAATTTTGTAACACACTGAATTGCTATTTTACAACAAAAAAATTGCTATTTTCATGAAATTAATTCAATTGTATTTTTAAGAATCCCACAATTGTGTACCTGGAAAAGACCAAAGATTCAGCAATAAAATAAGTCCCAAAGATTCAAGGATATTTAGCACAGTTAGTGAAATATTAAATTTGGATGCTTTGACTCAAGAAATCTAGCTTTCACTAATGAACTATTCTTTAAGCAGGCCTTCCTTGACCTTCAGGTATGCAGTTCCCTAGGCCTAGATATTCATGGTAGGAAACTTGTAAATCCTAGGATTCCCAGTACCTGAAGAGTGATCTCTACACGGTGGATATTTAAATGAATGACTAAATCATTAAAATCACCCTCCTTGTATATGAGTACCTTTCTTTTTCAGGTCTTCTATTAGATTATGCTTCAGAGAGAAAACTGAAAAGTCTCAGGTTACAAACTCAATCCACCTGGAATTTCTACTGTAATCCAAATTGTTCAATGAAATTATGAGAGAAAATGATTCATTTTATAAGCAGCACTTCATGAATGCATCCCTTCTGAGTATCAAGTTTTGTATTCTAGTTCCTCCAAGTTATACTCATTTTCTGTATGTTTAAGTATGTTAAGTGAATTCTATTTCTATCAAGTTTTACCCCTTCTCTGTATGTTTAAATTCTACAGAATGTAATTGCATTCACAGAAAGATTGACTTCATACCTTACTTTCTGAATGTAGATGAACTATTTCTTCAGATGATAATAGACCTCTACACAAAAACAAATGTTACATATTAATAATAGATAATAGAGACAATGATATTGAACATAAATTATATTTGAAAACATACAACTATTGCTATAATTCTAGTTATCCACATATTAAATTTGAATAAATTATATAGGATTACTTCTATAATTGATTATATTAATAAATTGTGTTTTTAGGACTGTTTTGCTTTAATTCTAGTTATTCACATGTTAATTTATTTTGAATGAGTGTCAGTAGAAAAAAGTGCTTTGCTCCATCATACAGGTGCTGGCACCGACTTCCTTAACAAAAAACCCAAAGGGCAAGAAATAAAACCAATAATCTATAAGTGAGAAGCCATTAAACTAAAAAGCTTTTGCACAGCTAAGGAAATGATTAAGAGCACAAAGAAAGAACGTACAGAATGGGAAAAAATCTTAGCCAGCTACCCCTCCAAGAGGGAATTAATATCCAGAACACACAAATGATTCAAAAAACTTAAAAAACAAAAGGCCCAATCAATAAACGGGCAAAAGAACAAAACAAACTTCAATAGAAGAAGCACAAAAGGCCAATAAATAAATGAAAAAAATGTTCAACATCTCTGGCAACCAGGGAAATGCAAATCAAAACTATACTAAGATTTCATCTCACTACAGTCAGAATGTCAATGATCAAGACTATGAACGACAATGAATGCTGGTGAGGTTGTGTCAGGAAAAGGAACATTTGTACATTTTTGGTGGGACTGCAGACTAGTATAACCACTCTGAAAAGCAGTAGAGAGATTCCTCAAACTACCTCCATAAGACCCTGCTATCCAACTCCTGGTTATTTTACCAAAAGATCTAAAATCAGCATACTACAGCAACACAGCTACATCAATATTTATAGTAGCACAGTTCACAACAGCTAAATTATGGAATCAACCCAGATGCCCACCAATAGATGAATGGATGAAGAAATTGTGGCATACACACACACACATACACACACACACACACAATGGAGTTCTCTTCAGTCATTAAAAAGAATTAAATTATGGCATTTTCTGGTTAATGGATGGAAATGGAGAATATCATGCTAGATGAAATTAGTCAAACTCAGAAACTCAAAGGTCAAATGTTCTCTCTCATGTGCGGAAGTCAGAGTAAAATAAAGGAAAGGGGGAGGGAAGGATAAGAAAACATAAAGAACTAATCAAATACAAATTAATAGAAGAGTGAAAGGAAATCTAACAGAGGAAGGAGAAAGGGGAGGGAGGTCAGGAAGGAAAAGCGGGGAATCATGAACCAAAACTGATTTCCATGCATGTATGAGTTTGTCAGGATGAACCCAACTACTATGTATAACCATAAAGCTCTAATTAAAAAAAGGAAAAAGAAAAAGGTGCTTTGGTTAAATAATTCACCTTTGAGAAGTTACATTATAATGCCAATATTTTTATAGGTAAAGGTAGCCCAAATTTTAAAGGATGGAAATCACAATCATTATTGGCTACACAGAAGGATTATCCATTTACAAAAATGATATACCACAGGACTTCCTCCATCCTCCAACCCCAGTACTGAGGACTGAACCCAAAGGCACTCTGCCACTGAGCTATGTCCCTATTCCTTTTTAAATTTGTTTTAGTTGTCAATGGTTCTTTATTTATATGTGGTGCTGAGAATTTAACCCAGTGCCTCACACATGCTAGGTAAGCACTCTACCACTAAGCCACAACCCCAGACTCCCTGTCCTTTTTTGAGACAGGGTCTTGCTAAAATTGTGGAGGCTGAACTAGAACTTGTGATCCTCTTGCCTCAGCCTCCCAAGTCATTGGGATTACAGGAGTGTGGCACCACAGGAGTTTTTCTGTTTTGTTTTTTGGCGAGCACAATGTTGTTCTTCTAATGTATTTAAATACTTGACCAGTGTCTGTTTTCCTCATTATACTGTGAATGCCATGAAGGCAGGAATCAGATCTCCCTTTTCCATTACTCAACAACTAGAACTTGGCACAGTATCTCACTCATAAGTTCTTATGTTGGCACTAAAATATACGTTGAATGAATGAATACGTTCAAAGTGTAATTCATTTTTATGCATATTTTATTTTAGATTTCAAATTATGTTTATAGTTTATAACAAGAAGTGTTTATAGTGGTCAGCAAAAGTATAATCCACAGGCCAAATTAATCCATACCCATTCATTATGTGTTATCTGTGCCATATTCACTGTACAATAGCAAAGTTGAGTAGTTCAGAGACTGTATAGCTCACAAATTCAGAAATATTTACTATTAGTCTATTACAGAGAAAGTTCACCTACCCTTAAATTGCCTACAGCATCCACACTAATACCTCTGAAAATATACAATAATATTTATTGTTGCTATGAAAAAAATTCCATCACATTACCTTAGAACTCCTTGCCAAAGGAGACATGAAATTACTTTCCATCAGATGCCACTACTGAAATAGCTGTGCATAGATTTTTTAAAATATTAAACATAAAATGTTTAGATAATATTGAATATGACCTTTTAATGATTTACTAAAAACGCATTAGAGAAGGGAAAAAAGGTTTTTCAAAATATCTTAAAATTACAGAGACTAAATTTTAGAGTCTCACATGACATGAAAACACTTTCAATTACACAAATTTTCAGTGTCTTCTTTAATCACTCTAATTTTCAATTGCTTATCATTTCCTCTGTACCTTCTCTGTACCTTCCATTCCACCCTGACCCCATTCTGTCCCAAACACATTCATATTGGGCAAAAGACATTTAGTAGTTTTATGCTTCGCTTAGATTTCAGTGATATTACTTTACTTGTATATTTCCATGGAAAATGAACTACATCACAGTAATCTGCTTACTTCTGTTAGATTTTTCCATGAAAGGTTTCTTTATAATGTGATTGAAATTATTTGTGTGGCAAATCTTGCTTCCAGCAGTCTGATAGATATGTGTATTTAAGGAAAAATTAAATCCTGGTTTCCTACCTTACTTTCTCCAAGAGTAATACTAGGTGGTGAAGACCTGTTATACACTGCTTGATTATAATTATTTAGATGGATTATCATCATTCTGACCTGAAATGGGTGGTCTCTTTATTTAACTCCCATTTTCAATGATTCCCAACTAATCAAGTACCGTGTTTCACATGGTTAAAAGTCATCCATTCAAACACTAGTAAAAATCCATGTGATCTAGGTAAACAGGCATTTTCACCACTTTTCACTTAAGGAAAACTTGGTAAAAGAAAAATCAACAGATTCAAGTTCATGCTTGTGCATTCTTTCACTTCCTTCAAAAGAAACTAGGAAATCGTCTGTTGTTATCATTTCAATCCTTTAGTGGATAAAAGTCAAATTTGTAATATAAATTTTGGAATTTTGAAAACCTTTAAATATATTTTTTAATAAAGTATCACAGATCATTACATATAAGATAAGTGGCTTCATGTTATATTTACACATGGTTGTATCAAGTAATAAAATACCTTTGTTGATTTACCAAAAAATTACAAAAGCAACATATTAGATATTAAATTCTTGGGAACAGGGTCAGTTGTTTTTCATTACTGTACTGCTAGTAGTCAGATCTGATACTAACAGTGTTCAAACATTTTTTTCAGGTTGAGATTATAATTTACATGATAAAATATACTCATTTCAGGTATATAGTTCCATAGACTTTGTGTGTGTGTGTGTGTGTGTTTGTGCTGGGGATTGAACCCAGGGCCTTGTACTTGTGAGGCAAACACACTACCAACTGAGCTATATCCCCAGCCCCTAATTCCATAGAGTTTAACCAACCTATGTACTCACACAACCACCACAGCAACCAGGATGGAGAATATTTCCATCATCCCATACCATATGCTCCTTGGTAGTTTACCCTAACCCTCAGAAAACAAACCACTAATCTAATCTGTTTTGCATCCCTATAGTTTTGCCTTTTCCAGAATGCCAAATGTAGTAATGAGCCCTGTTATAATTTAGATGTGATATGTCCCCCAAAAGTTCATGTGTGAGACAATGCAAGAACATTGTGTTCAGGTGAAATGATTGTGTTATGACAGCTTTAACCTAATCAGTGCTTTAATCCCCTTATAGGGATTAACTGAGTGGTAACCATAGGCACGTAAGGCATGGCTGGAGGAGGTGGGCATTGGGGGCTTGCCTTTGGGGTGTATATTTTGGATCTGGGGAGTGGAATATCTCTGCTTCCTGATCATCGCGTGAGCCACCTTTATCTGTCACCTCTTCCACTATGTTGTTCTACCTAACCTCAAACACAGAGAAATGGATCCAGCTATCTATGGATTGAGACCTCTGAAACTTTTCCTTCTCTAAAATTGTTCTTGTCAGGTCTTATAGTCACAGCAGTGGAAAAAGCTGACTAAAACAAGCCCCTTCAGGATGTTTTGGTCAATAATGAACTGCATACACAATGGCAGTCCCATAGGATTATAATGAAGTTGAAAATTCCTATTGTCTACTATAGTCATACTCTGAGGTTTACAGTGATGAAATCACTTCTGTATTCCTGTCAGTAAATAATGTATGACTATAAATGGAAAGAGATTATGTTTTTGAGTCTGGTATCTTTTCACTTAACCCTATTGTATCAGTAGTTCATTTCTGTCCATTAAGTAGCATTCTAGCACATAGATGTACCAAATTTGTTTATCCATTCACCACATGATGGAAATTTTGTTCATTTTTGGCAATTATTATATACAACAACTATTTTTTTTAACTTTTTTTATTTTTAATTTGTTCTAATTAGTTATACATGACAGAGGAAGGCATTTTGACACATTGTACACAAATGGAGCACAATTTCTCATTCCTCTGGCTGTACATGGTGCAAAGTCACATCCACAGTGTAGTCATACATGTATATGGAGTAATAATGTCAGTCTCATTCCACTGTCCTTCCTAACCCCACACCCCTTCCTCTCCCCCCTCACTCCCCTCTGCCCAATCCAAAGTTCCGTCATTCTTCCCTACCCCCTGCACCCCCATTATGGAACATTTAGCCTTTGGTTTTGTGGTTTGGCTTATTTCTCTTAGCATAATATTCTCCAGCTCCATCCATGTACCTGCAAATGCCATAATTTCATTCTTCTTTAAGGCTGAGTAATATTCCATTGTGTATATGTACCACATTTTCTTTATCCATTCATCTACTGAAGGGCATCTAGGTTGGTTCCATAGTTCAGCTATTATGAGTTGAGCTGCTAGGAACACTGATGTGACTATGTCACTGTAGTATGCTGATTTTTAAGTCCTTTGGGTATAAACCGAGGAGTGGGATAACTGGGTCAAATGATGGTTCCATTCAAAGTTTTCTGAGGAATCTCCATACTGCTTTGCAAAGAGGTTGCACCAATTTGCAGTCCCATCAGCAATATATGAGTGTACCTTTTGCCCCACATCCTCACCAACACTTATTATTGCTTGTATTCTTGATAATTGCCATTCTGGAGTGAGATGAAATCTTAAGAGTAGTTTTGATTTCCATTTCTCTAATTTCAAGAGATGATGAACATTTTTTCATAAATTTGTTGATTGACTGTATTTCTTCTTCTGCGAAGTGTTCATTCAGTTCCTTTGCCCATTTGATTGGGTTATTTGGCTTTTTTGGTGTTAAGTTTTTTTGAGTTCTTTATATATCCTGGAGATCAGTGCTCTATCTGAGGTGCATTTGGTAAAGAATTTCTCCCTTTCTGTAGGTTATCTCTTCATGTTATTGTTTCCTTTGCTGAGAAGAAGCTTTTCAGTTTGAATCCAGCCCATTTATTGATTCTTGATTTAACTTCTTGCACTTTAGGAGTTTTGTTAAGGAAATCGGGTCCTTAGCCAACATGATGAAGCTTTGGGTCTACTTTCCCTTCTATTAGGCGCAAGGTCTCTGCTGTAGTGTGTAAGTCTTTGATCCATTTTGAATTCATTTTTGTACAGGGTGAGAGGTTTAATTTCATTTTGTTACATACAGATTTCCAGTTTTCCCAGCACCATTTGTTGAATGGCTAACAATGATTGTTTTTTAATAAATAAAGTCCCAGTGTTTCAAGCATAAGCCAAAGAACTGCCACTTTAGTAACATACTTCTTTTGTTTCTAAGCTTTGTGAGGTGTTTAAACATTATTCCCTCTTAGGATTATACAGTGTTCATAGATTGCTTCTTGATCTTAGAAAATGGGGGAATCCAAGATGTTCTACGATTCATATTGGTACAAATAATTTTAGGCCACTCTTAAAGTTTCACTGGTATATAGTTGTATATTTATTTCTGTAGAGTTGATTTTTTTTTTTTTATCTATTTCATTCTAGGCAGTTCTATGTGCCATTACTACACCCCAATGAATACCAGAAACCACAACAGTACCAAACTCCATAGGAACTGGTTTTCCCTCTAGAAACCTAACTCTGGTAAGTTTAATTTATAAACTAAGCACAAGAGATAAACAATATCTAATAATTGAACAGAACAATATAACAATATACACTTTAATCAAAGCTATGTGGATATGGTCTCTCAAAATCTTCTATTGTACTGTATTTCTCTTGTAATGATACGGGATGATTCAATGTGATGAGATGAAGTGAGGGAAATGACACCGGTACTGTGACATAGAGTTAGGCTACTATTAACCTTCTTACTTGAACACAAACATTGCAATACCACAAAAATTGATCTGATCTGAGGTGGCTACTAAGAGACTAATGGGTTGATTAATGGATATGCTGGACAAAGGGATGAGTCACATACATGGCAGGATGGAGTAGGGTAGAAGATTTCATCAAGCGCCTCAGGACGCTGTGCAATTTAAAACTTAAGAATTGTCTATTTCTGCAATTCCATTAACAATTGCTAGAGACCTGTATTGTTTGATGATCATCACTGCCTTTACTACAATAGGTTTTACAAGATGTTTAGCAGTGTCGGGGATTGAACCTAGGGCTTTGCCCATGGAACAAGTGGTATGAGCCCTCTACTGCTAAGCTATATCCCCAGCCCTTGAAAAAAAAAAAAAATTGTATTTTGAGACAAGGTCTCACTAAATTAGCCAGGCTGGTCTCAAACTTGTAATCCCCCTATCTCAACTTCCCAAACAGCCGGGATCATAGGCATAGACCACCATGCTCTGCTGCTCTTATACTTTTCCAGTTAAATTTAGTCATAAATATTTTTAAGGTTCTCTAATTTCTTGACATTTCAAAAGTTCACATGAGATTCAAGAGAAAAATTTTGATATATATTATCTTTATTAATTTATTTTTTACCTTATCTTCGTATGCAGTTTTGAGAGAAAGGTAATATACAGTATGTCAGAACAGGTTTAGAAATATCAACTGTGGTTCAAATCTCAGGGAAAGGATGTACTTTCTCTGTCGCTGGACAAGCTGTTGAACCTCTCTGAGTTAAAGATTTTTAAATGAGGACATAAATATCTATTTGAAAATAATACTTCAAGAATTACATGATAAAGTAAAGGGCTTCCCTTTTATCTAACTAGCTAAGCCCATAATTATTATTTTACATATTATTCTTCAAATTGTAAATTTTCAATATTTGCATGCCAAAAATTTTATATAATAAAAGATTCACATAGATCCTGAATTTAAAAACCAATCAATGGCATTTAAGAATTTAAGTCTCTTACCTTGTATTAAAATCATCTTCCTCTTCATGAGATTTATTTTGTGTTGAAAAAGGCCTGGCTCGTACCTCTTGCTGATCTCTCTAGTTAAAGAGTAAAGGTAAGTCACAGGTTACATAGAAAAAATTCCAACAAACTAGGATATATTCAAGTGCCTCTCTGAACATTAATCATTTCAGAGTTGTTCATGTTTTTTTAGGATACCAAAATACAGAATCTGAAATACTATGGTATGAAAATAGAGTCTGGTATGTTACAGTTTCACTTTTCATTTATCTTCAATAAGAAAGTTAATTTGAAAAGAAAAAATCCAAATAACAAGGTCCCTATATTTGCAATTCTTGTTTCTTCCAACTATATCAGTCTTTCATCTTAAGTAGCATGCATTGGAAATTAGAGATATAAGAAATGAAAAAATTCATTTAACAGGTAGAAAAACTTGTCTCAGAACAGGTAACACTTTAATATTGAGATGACCATGAAGATCCTAAAAATGAAGTATCAGGAGTAAAAACCTTTGGCAGATATGTATCAAGAAATGAAAGTGAGCAAACAAAAATTCAGTATGGCAAAAGTTACATCCAGTTAGTTTCTGTGGTGGGTTGACAATGCTTCTTTCCATTTCCCAGAATTTGCTATTTCCCTTCTGCTCCTTTTTGGGGAAAAAAAAAGTTCTTTTTAGGGGACTCAGAGAAGAAAGGGAACCTTCTGTAGGGATCCTACTTTTCAGATACTGTCAGAACTATAAAATGGAAAACAATTTTAGTAAATTGCTTAATTACAAATGCAATGGGCATATCTGTAACCATTATCTATTACTTCAAAAGTTATGATACATTTCTTATTCCTAAACTAACAATAATGGATTTGTATAGGGCATTCAAATATTGCTAGATTTCTTTCCCTGCCTCCATCAATTTCATTTTTGGGGCCAGGGAGACGGGGATTAAAGGAAGAATCATACCTAAATTTGGGTAAATTTTGGTAAGTTCTGAAAGCAGCTGCTTTGCTCTTCTAAGGAGGGCTACTCCTTCCTATCAATTAAAAATAGGAATGCTAATGCTTAAGGAGGAGTGCTTAAAGTAGGAATATCCAATCTGGTACCAGAATGGCAAATAATATGCCTAGATACAACCTCACAACATTTTTCCTGACTATAAGTATAATTCTAGTTTAGCCTTAAGAATCTCAGATTCAACAGAATTTAAAAAACAAATTATCTGAATATTAGTAATAATGGTTATAACTTTCCTCTAGAGATCATTTATTTCTATCCCTACTGAATTATCAGTGTTAATTCTATATAGGTACTCTCAGATATTAATTTTTGGTACTAGAAAAGACTGTTAAATATTAGTATTCTTGTTAAAGACTGGAGCATCTAAATGGAAGACAATCTTTGGTTTTTAGATTTAGTGGTTTTTAGAAAATGTATGCTTACCCAAAATAAATACATGTACACATACGTATACATATGCATAGATATTCATGTTCAGTTTGTGATCATTCATTGAGTTGAATATTTATGCTTTGGCTACTTTTTTGAACATAAGCTATACATCAAATTAAAAAGTTAAATGAGCACTTACATGGAATTATTAATAAATGTATATCTACTTACTATTACTTCCTCAGCCTGTCGAACCAGGTCAGCTGTTTTTGCCTCCAATTCTGCATTTAAACGCCTAAAAAGAGAAAATAATAACTGAGTTATATTGACATTCTAATAAAAATTTTAAAATTAAACTGCAGCAATTACACTTTAGCAGGTGACCTAATCAACAAATGTCAGAACGTACACATGACATTTGTACTCTAAAATAATCACAGTGATTGGAACTTATTCCCAACCCTCCATGATTCTTCCTCCTCTGTGTTGGGAACTCAAACATACTGAGTACTAGCCTTTCTGAAGCCCTTTACTCCAGGTGAAATAACATATCTAATAAATTCAGGAAGAATAAAGTGGATGAATAAACAAGAATTCCACTTGTCATCCTCTTGGGCTTAGCCTATCTGTATATATCACAAAACAGGTCCTGGAATAGTTAAGCTGTAGTAAAGTGAAATTTACAGACCTAAATATGTATGTATTAAAGAACAAAATTAATGAGCTTAACAAGTAAATTCACCATAAGAATAATTTATATTTCTATGAGGTCTAATGATATAAAAACAGATGAACAAGAAAACTATTGCTTGTTCTCTGAAAAGACCAATAAAATACACAAATCTCCTGGCAAGATAGAAGATAAAAAACACTAAAAAGGCACCAAAAGTAGGTATATATACGGTTACACATATAGTCAAGATGTAAAAGAGTATACAGTAAACTTATGCTAATACATTTTAAAACACACATGAATGCTTTTCTAGAAAACTATCAACCAATATTTATTTTAGAGGCAACAGTACATCTAAATAGATGCATAATCATTGAAACTGAATTCATAATCAAAAAGATTTTTAAAAGTGGGTTCCTCAAAATTAACAGCCAAGAAGGAAGTATATCATGTCTTTTTCTATTCTATATTACATTGCCCTAGGCAGTAAAAGACAATATATGAGAAATTAGAAGAGGGACAAAACTATCATAATTTGCATATGACCATCTTCATCAAAACTTCAAGGGAATCTATAGAATGAATAAATTCAGCAGGGGAAGATCTTTGTCTACATCAGATATAGCACAACATGCAAAAATTACTAATGTTCTTACATATATAACCAATTAGAAAATGTAGTTTAAAAAGTCACTCAAAGTAACCAAAATTGTTAAGGCACCCTGAGACTGTATTCAAGATCTGTATGTAGTAAAATAAATTATTAAATGAACCCCAAAACTATGTAAGTGAAAATGTATCATATTCGCAAACTATTCAATAGCATAAAGATATCAATTCCCTGAAAATTCATAAATCTTATGTAATTGGGATTTATGAGGTAGAGGGCTTGCTCTACCAGCTATGGTGTAATCTAGTTTTGTTCCCTGGTTTTATAATAGAGACATGAAGTTTGAAGAATCTATCAACTGGAGTGATTATCATGTTCCTTAGTCTATCCCTTCCAATAGTGACTGTTTCCTCCAACAATATGACAGGAGCTGAAATGCAGCAGATTCTAGATTGAGGTTACTGGGAAAGCTGTGTTCTACTAAATGACTTTATATACCACAATGCTTAATACTAAGACAACAGGTGGCAAAATACTGTTATAAAGTTGCTTATAAGGATTGTCAGACATTCTTCAATTAAGTATGGCACAGAAGTGCTCTAGAAGTTTTAGGCAGAGCCAGGGAGTTACTCTGTACATACTCAAATCTGCCTCAGATTTGCAGACCTTATAGTACAGAGAACAGAACTAGCAACTGGCCACTTTCACTGCTGAACAACTCCTACTAAAACAGAATATTTCCTATAGATTTCTGACTTTTAGCAGGACTCTATAACCTAAATGACACACCAGAGCCAGCTGCAAAACATTCTCAATAACTTAAATTAACCTTATCAATGTAGATATTTAATATTATCTAGTGAATGGCAACAAAAACAACCATTCTGGTTCCAGCACCACTGATAACTGTATATGGATAACATACTCAGCTGTTTAAGTACACTCTTGAACTGAGACAATAGGCATTTTTTAACAGAAAGAGTAGGATGGTATCTTTCTACCTGCTGTAAACAAGTTGGCTTGTCTACTTCATCTAAAAACAGTACACTGCTCTAGTGCAGTTTACAGAGAGTGGAGAGGCAGAAATTTTTAAAAAGTAAACAAGTGAATTCACTGTAACATTTTATGGCTTGGATGTGAGGTGTCCCCCAAAAGCTCACGTGTGAGACAATGCAAGACAGTTCAGAGGAAAAATGATTGGATTGTGAAAGTCTTACCTAATCAGTGAATTAGTCCCTAATGGGATTAACTGAGTGGTAACTGGAGGCAGTTGGGGAGTGGTTATGGGGTATATAGTTTGTATTAGGAGAGTGGAGTCTTTTTCTCTCTGCTTCCTGATGGCAATGTGAGTGCTTTCCTCTGCCACACTCTTCCGCCATGATGTTCAGCCTCAGCCTCACTTCCAGCCCTGAGGAATGGAGCCAGCTGTCTGTGGACTGAAACCTCTGAAACTGTGAGCCCTCAAATAAACACTTCCTCCTCTACAGTTGTGCTAGTTGGGTCATTTAGTCACAGCAGTGAAATAGCTGAAAAACACATGATAAATGGGAAGAAAATCGATAATAAAAATAAAAAGAACCACGGGGTGGTCTGTTTAGCATGGTCAAAGAAGGCATTCTGGGCATGACTGGTGGAAGATTGCCTGCAAGGAAAAGAAAAAAGCTTGAGGAAATAAAGGTCAGTTCTAGGCACAGAGACAGACAAGGGGTAGAGGGAGATAAAAGGAGGTATATGGAGGGACATCAAATAAAAAGGAGGAGGTGGACGTGGCAGAGTTTTTGAAGTGCAAAAGGAAACCTCCGAGGTGTTTAAAACAATGGAATGATATAGTCAAAATAAAAGATCACCCTAGATGTTGTGTGAAAATTAGGCATTGATGAGAGGAATGGGACAAGGATCAATGTAGTGTTCTCAGGATAGTTGCAATGACACTGAAAACAGATAAAGGAAATCCTCCTCTTAACTCCACCAAATATGGATAAGAACATAATTCTTGTTTCCCTGAAAAATATGCTCTCAATTTAGAAAACGAGCTTAAAAGAAATCTACATAACGTTAACTCTAGGAACCGGAAGTTAAGCGGAAATACCCTACAACAACGTGGCAACTCTGCTATCCTAATCACTTTTGAACAATATCCTCCTGCGGTCCTCCTGCGGACTAACATGTTTACTAGGGCTGAATCTCCTCCCACTTCAAATATTTTCTAGGACACAGTCGGGCTAATCAGGTGAAAGAAAAGATAGGGGGCAGGTGGTCAAGAAAGTTCTGCCGGTCTCCAGTAAAAAAATACTTGTAAGCAGCCTCGTTTAGATGAAAGAAAACTCAACCGCCTAATTTCTTACTTATATTCTTCCTCCTTGGCGAGGAGATCCAGTCGAGGTGTAACAGGTTTCTGCGCACGCGGCGGAAGTGGAGTCCCTGGAACGCTACGTCTCTGTAAAAAAGGCAGAGACTTTCAGACCTGAAGTTCAAGGAAGCTGGATGTCCTCGTTGCCCGCAGCCCCTGTGCCGGCAAGAGGTCTAGGAGGATACTGACCCTAAGACCAAGACTTCGACCCGCCATCTTTCAAGCGACTGGGACGCGGTTACCGAGGCTACGACACATCTTCCCGCGAGAGTTTCCCCAAGCCCCGTAGCCTCCCGCTCTTTTACTACTGCGGTGCCACGCCCGGGCCGTGGGCGGGGCTCCAGGCCCGGGCCGTGGGCGGGGCCGGCGCCCTGCACCTTGGCAGTTAACTAACCGAGAGCCTGCTCTACTCCAGGAATCCAGAAGCTGACTTACTGCTTTGACGTACAGCAGGTGAAAGTTCTCAACTTGCGGAGTGGCTGGGATTCAGCCAAGGAAGGCAGGTCCTTTTCTAATGCAACCAGCGACTAAAGCCCCTATCCTGTTGTGTTTTACAGCCAGTCCCACTCCCCCTATCTTTTGTTCAAAATACACTTTCCAGTAGAATTCTGAATTCCTGATATATAGCATTTACTAGATGCTTACGCTCTCAAGTCAGTCAGCCCAGATTTACATCCTTGGTCTGCCACTTACTAGTTGTATGGTCTTGGATAAATCGCTGTATGTCTCAGCTACTTCATCTGTAAATGGGAGTAAAAATAGTGCTCACCTCAAAGTTAGAGAGTAATGATCTCATTTACTATTAAGACTGTGTGTCGAGCACAGTTGTCAATAATCCAGTTAAAATTGAGAGTTCAGAAATCCTTCACATTTACTATCAACTGATCTGCAAGGGTGCCAAGATCATTCATTGTGAATACTAGTAAAAAAATGGAGGACAACTGGATATCCACATGCAAAAAAGAATGAAACTGATCCCCTAATTCACACATGTACAAAAATTAACTCAAAATGGATAACAGACCTAAACTACAGAGCAAAATATAAAGTTATTCAAAGAAATCATTAAGTATAAATCTTCGTGACATTGAATTGCTTATGGATTCATTGATATTATGCCAAAAGTAAAAACAACAAATGAAAATAGATAAACTGAACATCACCAAAATTAAGAACTTTTTGTTTCAAAAGATACCGTACAGTAAAAAAAAACCAAACCATATCTGATAAGAGACTTGTGTCTAGAATATATAAGAAACTATATATATATATTCACATATAGACACAACGGACTATTCTATTATTTAGCCTTAAAAAGGAATGAAGTCATGATATATGGTACGATATAACTGAATCTTGAAAGCATTATGCAAAGTGAAATAAACCAGATACAAAAAGACAAATATTGTATGCTTCCACTTATATCATGTACCTAGATCTGGCAAATTTATAGAGATAGAAAATGGAATAAAGGTTACTGGAGACAAGAGATAATGGAATGAAAAATATAGGGCTTCTGTTTAGGACAGTGAAAAAGTTCTAGAAATGGATAGCAATGGATCATTGCACAACACTGCAAATGTTAGACACATTAAATATGCCACCAAATTTTACATTTTAAAATGGCTATAAAGCTAAATTTTACATTTTTACCACAAAATATTCCAATAGAGGGAAATTTACAAAATACCATATTATTACTCCTCACTTACCAAGGTCATCTGAGGCAAGGGAAGTCTGAGATACTCTTACAACCCAGAGGAGCCTAGGGAGCATAAAATGATATTCCCAATAGAGTCTGAGAACAGAAAAAGAAGTTAGATAAAAAGTCAAGAATCTGAATAAATTACATACTTTTGTTAATAATAATATATTAACAGTGGTTCGTTAATTACAACAAATGTAACCATATTAAGGTAAGATGTTAATAGGGGAAACTGGGTTCAGGATATATGGGAACACTAACATATTCTCAATTTTTCTGTAAATAAAAACACTTCTACAAATAAAGTCTACTTTAAAAATGAATTAAAAGTGTTTCTGCTCTAAAAGACTTATGATACACATGATCTGGGGCACCTTTCTACTGCAAAATGACTATATTGAAAAATATATAAATACATTGCTAAACTTGAAGGAAGTAAGAAAAATGTCCATCATGTGTCCCACTGACATTTTCCCTTCCAGATCTCCACCCACCCTCTCCTGCAGTCAATGAAACTGATCCTTGGAGTAGGCAACTAAGAATAAAAGGATTAATGCAAGAAAATGTCTATAGAAGAACTGTGTTCATAAACAAGGCTATGTGAACAGTAAGATAAACAAGCCAAGCCTGGGGGTACATACCTGTAATCCCAGCAGCTCAGGAAGCTGAGGCAGGAGGATCAAAGCCAGGAGGTCAAAGCCAGGAGGTCAAAGCCAGCCTCAGAAGAAGCAAAGCACCAAGCAATTCATTGAGACCCTGTCTCTACATAAAATACAAAATAGGGCTGGGGATATGACTCAGTGGTCAAGTGCCCCTGAGTTCAATCCCTGGTACCAAGAAAACCCAAACAAACAAACAAAAAAAAAAAAAACCACACACGCACACACACACACACAAAACGAAAAAAACCCTGAATCTGAAACCCTTTTTCTAAGCTAGAAATAACATTTCCCTTAAAATATTTGAGAAAATTATTCAGAATGAACAGAGAACAATGACATGGGAAATATAAAAGAAATGCTAAATGACAGAAGTTTGAGAGGATCAGACATATGAATAATCAAATTCCAAGGACATATTTTAAATATTGAGAAGCAATATTAAAAAAGTTCATTGCTTAGAATTTCCCAAAATTTAGGAAAGAAACAAATGCATAAATTCAAACAATACAGTGTATCATATGGAGGATAACTTTAAAAGTCTTCTCCTAGACCTGCCACAAACTCCAAAACACCAAAAGAGAAATGAGATCTTTAAAGTATCTCAAGAGAAAAGAAGACAGATAACCTACAATAAGCAATTTATTTATTGAAATACAAAAAGAAGAGGAGGAGGAGGAGGAGAGGAAAAGGAGGAGAAGAGAAGTGGGAGGAGGAGGAGGAGGTATTTAGACTAAAACCATATGGTTTAATAGTAATGGAATTCAGAAAGACAAAATAATGGGTGAAATTCTACAATAATAATAAATTGGATCAACTATTACAGGTGATTAACCACCCATTAATTAGAAATGATTGGTTGCCTTCTATCTAGTTTCATAGGTAAGATGAACTTTACCTTCTTAGTGGGTAGGGTAGGAGCTATTCAGAAAAGGGAAAAGCCTGGGTAAGAGAGAGTAAGCATCCTTCCTCAGGAAACAGGGAACAGAGGGTGAGTATTGATATACATTTGACAAGGGGGTGATATCTAAAACAATAACAATAAAAAGAAAAACCTTAAGCCACATGCTTTAAAAATAGGCAGTAGATCTAAATAGACATTGCTCAGAATAAGGCATACAAATGACCAACAGGTGTATGAAAAAAACATTCAACATCAGGAAAATGCAAATTCAAACCACAATGAGATATAACCTCACTCAGTGAATGATTTTTATCAAAAAGACTGAAGATTACAAGTGCTGGTGAGGATGTGAAGAAAAGGGAACCCTTGCACACTATTGGTGGGATGTAAATTAGTAAAGCTTATGGAAAACAGTACGAGGGTTCCTCCAAAAATTAAAAATAGAACTACCATATCCAGTAATCGCAATGCTGGGTATATAGACAAAGGAAATGAAATCAGAATGTTGAGGAAACATCTGCACTCCCACGTTCTTTGCATCACTATTTACAATAGGCAAGAAATAGAAACAACCTAAGGCCCATCAACTGATGAATAAAGGAAATATGGTATGTATACTATTCAGCTCTAAAAACTGAAATCCTGTCATTTGTGGTAACATGAATGGAACAGGAGATCACTATGTTAAGTGAAATAAACCAGGCACAGTAGTGTATGATCTCACTCACATGTGGAGTCTAAAAATGTCAATCTCATAGAAGTTGAGAGTAGAATGGTGGTTACCAGATACTAGGGAAAGTAGGGTACAGGGAGGAATGGAGACAGGTTGATCAATGAATAACAAGCTATAGTTAGATAGACGTTTTGGTGTGCTATTGCACAGTAGGGTGACTGTAGAGAACAAAAATGCACTATACATTTCAAAAAACTAGAAAAAAGGATTTTGGAAGTTTTCACTACAAAGAAATGACAAATGTTGGAGGAGATGGACATGTCAAAACTGATTTAAAAATTATGCAATATATACATGTATGAAACATTACGTGGTACCCCACTAATGGGTATAATTTTGTTTTTATGTATCAGTTAAAAATAAATTTAAGGAGCTGGGGAGATAACTCAGCTGGTAGAGTGCTTGCCTCGCAAGCACAAGGCCCTGAGTTCGATCCCCCGTACCGAAAAAAAAAAAAATTTTAAAGGAAAGAAAATTTAGAAAATAAAAAAGATTGTTCCATTATTCACTTTTTTCCCTGGAATTTTCTTCCGTGTCTCTAACATCTAACGCTCTTTCTGCAAGTTTGTTTAGTTTTTGTTTGTTTGCAGTACTGGGATTTGAGCCCAGGGACACTCTACCACTGAGCTGTATACATGACCAGTGTAACTCCACATCATGTACAAGCACCAAAATGGGAAGTTACACTCCATGTATGTATGATATGTCAAAGTACATTCTACTGTCACGTGTAACTAAAAACAAATTTAAAAAGAAACTACCCAAAAAGAGAGTTTATTTTAAAAAATCTTGTGCTGTGATAACAAATATGATTGCTGTTTTACAATAACCTGGTATAAAGTGTCATATGGTGAGAATACTGAAACAAGAGAGATAATAAACAAGAATAGAAGTGCCATTGGCCACTGGATTGTGAAAAGAGTAAATTATTTAAATAGGTTTATACTAATGTATAAACACATGGCAAAATTTGAAATAGAACTGCAGTAATTAACATCTGGCTGTGCCTTTATCTAACACTTTGTCACTCAACACTCTCCACCATCTCCTATTTGGAATTCCTTTGAAACCTATGCATACACCCACTCCCTGGAAATGAAGTTCATTCCCCAAAGCATCAAAATTGCTTCTCTTTCAATCTTGTCCACTTTAGAAGAGCTTTAAGCTCACCTAAAGGAATGCCTTCAGACCAAGGGCTTCCTTAAGTACTTCTTATGCATCTTCTCCTACTCACCTGAAGCACCATGTGGCTTGTTATCAAAGCTACATTCTAGGACTTAGAGGAACAAGAAGCAAAAATTTTGTAGATTCCAACTTGGTACTTTAGTTGGAATAACATTTTGAATTAAAGGAATACACAATGCCAAATACACTACACAATGCAGTTTTCTCTTTCACACAAGATATTATTAATCCAAATTTGTGCCTTTATGAAACCAGAATTTTTAGAGCTCAATATTTCAATAATTGCTAAGTCTTCTTAAGACATTTACTGAAATTAAGGGTAATAACCTCTGGTGAGGTCTAATTTCTTTGCATAGCCGAAGATTTAGAGATCAGTTAAGGTAAGCCTGTGCATAGTTTTAATCCTCTGCTTCTGACACAGTTTTCGACTTTTGGTTTGTTTGTTTTGTGTAGGGGACTGAACCAAGGGCATTTTACCTATGAACCACATCCCCAGTCCTTTTTACTTTTTATTAGGATCTCACTAAGTTGCTAAGGGTCTCCCAAAGTTGCTAAGTTGGACTTGTGAACCTCCTATCTCAGCCTTCTGAGTCGCTGAGATTATAGGTATATGCTACTGTGCACAGCTGTGACATAAATTTTTTCATATTCAAGAGGAATTACACATCCCGACTTTTTGAGTGCAGACTGAGAAACTTTTTGCCTATATTCTGATATTTCCTTATTATGGTTTAGAATTAGAATGACCCCCAAAAGCTCATGTTGAAGGCTTGATTCACAATGCAGCAATGTCCATAGGTGGGGCTTTTGGGAAGTAAAGTCTCAGACCTCATCAATAGTTGAATGGACTACTGGAAGATGGTGGAAACTCAAGGCAGGTGGGGCATGTTTGGAGGAAGTAGGTCACTGGGATGTGCCCTTGGGTACTGTATCCTGTCCCTGGTCCTTCCCCATACCTTTCTTTGCTTCCTGGCTTGTGCAACTTGAGCAGCTTTCTTCTGACACACTCTTATGTCATGATGTTCTGCATCACCTCAGGTCCAAAGCAATGGAACAAGTCAACCATGAGCAGAAACCTCTGAACCCATGAGCCAATATAGATCATTCCTCCTCTAAGTTGTTTTTCTCAGGTATTTGTCACAGTGACACAAGTCTGACAAACACATTCCTTCAAAAATGATCAGAGTTCTCATCATCTTATAATTGCTTTTAGGGTTGAAATGTTCATTTGTAATGATATCCTAACAATTCCACTATCTACTTGAGAAATTTTATTAAGTGGGTCTTTCTTTGTCTTTATAAGAGACAATAAGTAGTAACCAGGCATAAACTTAGAATAAAATTACTTTGGATCCATGTAGTTCCTAAGTATTGCTGTAATGTGAAAATTATCTTTCTTAGAATGCTGCATAAAATCTGGGTAAGACTTATGAAACATGGTTAATACCCATAAGTCTTTATGTTCATCTTTTTCTCAAAAGAAAGAGAAACTATTATTCATAGAATCCTAAGTGTCTGGTGTTGGTAGCCTATGAAGGGAAAATTAACCAAGGATCTCCTAAAATACTCTCAAAGAAGCTACATAAATATTTTACAGTTGCCATTCTTCTACCTTACCCATGCAACTGCCAGACATACTGTAATACCTTTCCTTAATCACTTATATGTCACATTTCTTCCTGGTCTTTGCCTCAGTTATCTGTCTGTTAATTGACTATCTTCTAAGGTGTTAATGGTTGAATATTACGAGGTTAAATGTTGAGGCTCAATAGTTCTAAGACTATTTTAAACTGAATGAATGAATTGGGAAGTAGTTGGTGTGAATGGAATGAGAATCCTCTAGACACCTGTGGACCCACCACGTGATTGCCTTCTTCTCTACCTCCATCACTAGTGCCTTCATGGTGTAGATCCTACCTCAGTTCCTAAATTAAACTGTCATTTCTATTGCTGCATTTAGAAGTCTTGTTAGGACCCCAGTCTACTTAGCAGTTCTCCAGAATCACCCTACTATTACCAGGTTGGTGTTGGCCCTTGAACTTTGTGATTTTAATGGATGTTACATACTTGTCAATAGGAAAGCACAAAAAATAATGTATTTATTTTGCCTTTAATTTTAATTTAATTTTATTTTGGTACCAGGGATTGAACCCAGGGGTGCTTTACCACTGGGCCACATCCCCAACTCTTTTTATGTTTTATTTTGAGACAGGGTCTTGCTAAGTTGCTTATGGCCTTGCTAAGTTGCTGGGGCTATCTTTGAACTTGAGATCCTCCTGCCTCAGCTTCACAAGCCACTGGGATTGCAGGTATGTGCCTATATTTTGCCTTTTAATATGGAGTTTTCAAGAAATATTCAATACATGTCTACTAGACTTTGTACTAAACATTGGGAGTACAAAGATGAAAAAATGAAGTAGGATCTCAAAGTTTAAATTCTTGGAAAAGAAATGTAACAGGTGATTGCACTACAACAGATAAGTATTATCTACAAATTTGGCACAGGGGACCTATTAAAACCCAGGGAAGGAACACTTAACTTTCAACCTGAAGGAGGAAAAAGGGAGAGTTTCTCAGAAGAGATAATGTCTTAACTGATTCTTGACAAAATGAACAAATGTTCTTCAAGCAAAAGAGAGAAACAGATTTCAACTTTTGAGTTAATTTACTGACCCAATCATTTTGCAGATAGCTACAAACACACAAAGTACGCACGCACACACACACACACACACACACACACACACACACACACCTGTGAGCACTAAAGAATGACCAAAAGCAAGCAATTTATGAAAGGAAATGATACCTGGGTGAAGGGAATAGTGTGGGGTATTTCCCATTTTTATAACTTTTAGTGTGAGGTCAAACAGCAGTTGGCACAACATGGGGTGCCTAAAACTCTGATATAAAACTCTTAGACTTCTGGTCTAAATAACAAGAGAGCAGATACTGGAACAACTGGACAAGAGAGTGGGAAGGCCCAAATTTTGTGTGTAAAGTCTACCCAGATCTCCAGTAGACTACCAAGTTATACATGCCTGGTCAGATTTCAAGCAGCTCAGCCAATCCTGAATATCTGAAGTGAGATGTTTTCCAAGAGATAAAGTTTGCAGATTGAGTCTAACCAACTTAATTACATGATAAAATAACTCATTGAAAGAACATGAGACAATCCATAGTCTATACATTAGTATTTATGTAGTCCAAGATATAATTCAATTTACTTAACATAAGAAGATACATGAAAATGTGATCCATTGTCAAAATAAAAATCCATCCAAAGAGACTGAGCTTGAGATTACCCAGATGTTGGAATCAGCAAATAAGGATTTTGAAATATGTGTCCACTCATTGAACCACTTACTTCTTTTCCCACCACTCATTCAGTGGGAGGAAATTTATAAGCTTTCCTAGGAATATCTGCATTTATAATATTACCACTAATGTTTGGGAGAAAGTAAAAGAATTCAGATAGATAGATCAGTAAATAGATAAACAAGTAAGATGGAGATACTTTCTCTAAACCATACTAGCTTCCATCTACCTTACTTACTGAGTAGACTGAGTTGAGGTAACAGATTTAATAATAGGAATCATGGATAGGGTCTAGGGGTTATTTTGAACAGGGACAAACAGTACTACAAATGAAAAAATACTTAGCCTTTCTGAAATTCTGCTTTTGAGGTTAAAAACAAGAAGAAAACAAAGTTTTTTCATTAGGCTTTTGATTTTTTTTTCTAATTACCTGTTTAGCTAAATATTCAAATATGATAATGTTTACCCAGTGTGGTAGGTAACATTAAGGCACACAGTATATAATTCTCCCATTTAAAGTGGATTATTAGTAGTTTTAGTATATTCAGAGTTTTCATAACCATAACCACAATTTTAGAGCTTTTTATTATCCCAGAAACCCCACATCCATTAGTACTCATTTCCTGTTTCCCCTCAACTTTCCAACTCCAAAGCAACCACTAACCTATGTTCTGTCACTTAGCTGTCTTGTTACCTGCTGTCTTATTTCTTTAGGTTTGATTTGTTATTCTTTTGCTAGTTTCTTGGAAGCTTTAAAAATTTTATATTTAGTTTTCTTTCCTTTCTGATATAAAGATTCAAGCCTATCCATTTTCTCTAAGTTGTACTTCAATAACTTCTGACAATCTTAAGGACTATATTCAGTATCAAGCATTTCAAATATCTTCTAATTTTTGCACCAATTTCTTCTCTAACCAAAGATAGAGCTGTATATACATATGTATTTATTTATTTGTTTGCTTATTTATTTACTGAGGAGGGGATTGGTGGTGCTGGGGATTGAACCCAGGGCCCTGTGCATACTAAGTAAGCATTCTACCACTGATCTACACTCCCAGCCCTGATCCATGAATTATTCAACATTATTTTTACAAGTTTCTCTGAATTTCTTCCCTCTTCATCATAGGGTTTTCTTTTTAAAAATTTTTTTATTTGTTCTAATTAGTTATACATGACAGTAGAATGCATTTATGCATTTTGATAAATCATACAAAAATGGAATATAATTTCTCATTTTTCATCATAGAGTTTTCTTTTCATAGTTTTCTTTCTCCTGCTGTGTTGCCATTGTATTTTTCTTGCTTCAAGGCAAGTTGGAACATTATATGGCATCTGGATTCTTGTATGGTAAATTGTTGTCCTTGGAAGAAGATTAAAATCATTTTTTCTGAATACTATGGTTAATTTCTCTTCTTTCTCATCTGGCTGACAATGTTTGGAGTTAAGTAACTTGAGAGTTTACTCCATTGGAATGCATATATCCTGCTAACTGTTGAGAAAGAACAACTGAGAAGTTCCATTTCTCTCTCTAGGAGCTGCCATTTTGGGTACAACTGCAGGAAACATCTTAAGTAATCTCCTTTAGAAAACCACATTTGTTGGGCAGGGGCTGTAGCTCAGTGGAAGAGCACTTGCCTAGCATGTGTGAAGCACTGTGTTCAATCTTTAGCACCACATACAAATAAAATAAAATCATTCTCTCCAACTTAAAAAAAAATCTTTTTAAACCCCACATTTTTCCTTGTGGATTGTATTTCAGTCCCAATGAAACCTTTTGCTTATTTTCTTTCTTTCTTTCTTTCCTTTTTTTTTTTTTTTTTTTTTTAAGGACTTTACCGTCTGTTTGGGAATTCATTGCACTGGGCCAGTTTTTAGGTGTGTCTGTTTCTGCCACTCCCCAACACCAACTTTTCTGCTTCATACAAAAGCTTCTCTTTCTTTCTTTCTAACTAAACACTAAATTCTCTGAGCCATAATATTTGCTTTTACTTCTTTTCTTGACCACAGATGGGCGGATGGAAGTTTGTTGTTGCAAGTAAAACAAATGGTCATTGAAAAGACAAGTATTCTTGAGTTTTGACTTCTTAAAATCAGTTATCTTGGTACAGCATTTCTAAAATGAGCAGAGGTAACTATGTGTAGCTCATTTATTTATTGTCTATGTAAACTTTTCACTTTACCTCTCTGAGCCTTAGTTTTGTAATCAGAAAAGCGGGAATAATAACTGTAAGCTCATGGCCCACAAATGACGGAGGCAGGAGACGGGAAGCAAACCTTGGATCAGCAAGCTTTCCTTTATTCTGCAGTGAAGTCCATAGATCAGGCATGGGAGGGCCCATTTTCTGGGTATGGAGTTAGCCCCCAGGTTTCAGGAGGAACTGGGTTTTTATAGTTTCATTGGAAATTGCGGACATGCGGTTTGGACAGTCAGGGGCTAGTTGTGCAGGCTAGAACTTTAACTTAGGAAGGTAGTTGTGAAAAGGTTGAAACTCATTATTATCTGGGGAGACAGGAGTCCAGATCCCGAGGGATGAGTACTCAAATCTTGCCCATTGCTTTTTTTCTCTGGAATCCATTGTTTCCCAGAGTTTCACTATTTGCTATGCCTCCATTTAGGGCTAATTGCAATGGGGGAAGGTCAAAGTCCAGGGCCCAGTATGTCAGTATTTGCCTCCTTCCTTCAAGATGCACTGAGGTTGGGAAGGGGTAAATGTTTGCTTTTGATGAAGATACTGGGGATGAATATGGGAAGGGATGAAAGTTTGCTTTTTCCCTTCAGGGTCCATTGTTATTAGGAAAGGATTTTATTGGGAGAGGTTTGATATTTGGCTAATTTCCCCTCCCTCCTCCCAAGTCACAATGTCCCTCCGTTTTTCTTGGGGAGCTGTCTTGTAGGAATATTATTTTCCATAATCCTTCAATAACACTTCCTTCCTTACAAAGTTATTGTGAAAGGAGAGAGTAATGAATATGGACTATAAGGAAAGCGCCTGGCATAGATTGGTTATTATTATTATGGGATCGAAAAAGAAGTAACAACTGATGACCAAGTTAAGTGAAGAGGATAGGGTGATATTTTAGTCCTGAGTAGAAGTTCTTATTTGAACTTTAAAAATTCTACATTCTAGGCTTCATCAAAGTGGTTAGCAAAAAGCTGAAGCTGTGTCAATGTAGTAGAAATATCTCACATTTCAAAAACAAACACAGTTGATGAGAAAATTTGAGAACAGCCACATGATGTGATAAACTGGGAAGATCAATATGAGCTCATTAGTTAAAAAAAGAACTATCTTTTCCACTTCTATCTCTAAAATCATCAGCAGTTTTGCTTATCATCAACTCTCATGTGCACCTAGAATTAACATTAAACAACTTCTATTAAAGTGAAATTTTGGTATTTATGATCATCTTTTTATGTACTTTATATTAATTTTTCTCTTTTGTGTGTCTTGTCCACTTATGAACTTTTATAAACTCAACTTTTTAAATCGATTTTAAAATAATGATTACTTATATTACTTTAATGTTTAAATTATCAGTAGACAATGGGAGTATTGCATGTTCTTTCCTCTTCCTTATATTTCTCCTCTTTCTTTCTTTAGGGTTTTTCCTGAAGTACAATCCCTCAATAAAACACTTGTACCTAAATCCATGCTTCATATTCTGATTTAGAAAACCACAGCAATGACACGTTGGTATTAGGATGAGCCAGAAGTCAGGCTCTCATAATGACATATAGGAGTTGAATCATACACTAGCCAGCTGTCAATGAGTATACTGCAGATGATGGTAGGTAGAGTAATGACAGTTTCCGATAATTTCTACTATAGTAAGCAGTAAAATTGTTAAGACTTTTTGAGTTTTGTAAATCACATAGACATTGACTGGAAGGGGATGCACTGATTTTGCAATATCCTGGCATTTTGGAAGTATGTAGGAAGTAACAATTATAAGCATTATGGAATTGTATAGCTGTTGTGGAATAGCATCAATGCTTTGAAAATAAAATAAAGTAGGCTAAGTGTTATGGTTTGGATATGAGGTATCTCCCAAAAGCTCAAATGTGAGCAAGAATGTGCAGAGGTGAAATGATCAGATCATAAAAGCTGTAATCTAATCAGTGAATTAATCTACTAATAGGGATTAACTAGGTGGTAATCGTAGGCAAGGTAGGTTGTGGTCAGAGGAGGTGGGTCACTGGCGATGTGCTTTTGGGGTATATATTTTGTCCCTGGTGAGTGGAGCTCTATCTCTGATTCCTGGCTGTTATGTCCTTTACTGCTATTCTCCACCACACCCTTCTATCATGATGTTCTGCCTCATCTCAGACCTAGAGCTGTGGAATTAGTTGACCATGGACTGAACCTCTGAAACTGTGAACCAAAATAAACTTTTTCTCCTCTATGCTATTCTTGTCATGTCTGCTAGTAGCAATGCAAAAGCTCCCTAAAACAGGAAGGGTGATTATTCATCAATGCAAAGCAAAGTGTAAATACTAAAGATCCTCACTGGTAGCATTTAAAGAAACTTTCAGACTCATCTCCTAGGAAAAGACATCTATAGATTGAAATTGAAAGGTTGGGAAAAAACATATCACTCATATGGACTGCATAAACAAGCAGGGGTTTCTATCCTCATATCAAACAAAGTGAACTTCAAACCAAAGTTAGTCAGAAGGGATAAATAAAGACATTTCATACTGCTTAAGGAAATCATACATCAACAAGACATAACAATTGTAAATATATATACCCCAAACAATGGAGCATCTACGTACATCAAACAAAACCTTCTCAATTTTAAGAATCAAATAGACCACAACACAATAATACTGGGTGACTTTAACACACCTCTGTCATCAGTGGATAGATCTTCCAAACAAAACTAAACCAACTACAGAACTAAATAATACAATCAATGATTTAGACTTAACAGACATATATAGAGTATTTCATCCATCATCAAGCAAATACACTTTCTTCTCAGCAGAACATGGATCCTTCTCTAAAACAGATCATATGTTATGCCACAAAGCAACTCTCAGTAAATATAAAAAAATGGAAATACTACCCTGCATTCTATCAGATCATAATGGAATGAAGCTAGGAATCAATGACAAAATAAAAAATAGAAGATATTCCAACACCTGGAGACTAAATAGCATGCTATTGAATTATGAATAGATAGCAGAAGAAACCAGGGAACAAATAAAAAATTACTTAGAGGTAAATGAGGACACCAATACATCATATCAAAATCTCTGGGACACTATGAAAGCAGTGCTAAGAGGAAAGTTCATTGCATTAAGCTAATACATTTAAAGAATAAAAAGTCATCAAATAAATGACCTACCATTACATCTCAAAGTCTTAGAATAAGAACAAATCAAAAGCAGTAGCAGACAGGAAATAATTAAAATCAGAGCTAAAATCAATGAAATTGAAATGAAACAATTGAAAAAAAGTTCTCAACCTAGATGTTCAACAGATGAATGGATAAAAAAAAAAAACCTGTGGTATATATACACAATGGAATATTATTCAGCCATAAAGAAGAATAAAATTATGGCATTTGCAGGTAAATGAATGGAATTGGAGAATATCATGCTAAGTGAAATAAGCCAATCCCAAAAAACCAAAGGCCGAATGTTTTTTCTGATAAGTGGATGATGATACATAATGGGGGTTGGGAGACAGGGGGTAAGAGAAGAATGGAGGAACTTTGGGTTACATAGTGGGAAATGAGAGAGGGGAGGGGGCGGGAATATGAAAGATGGTGGAATGAGAGACATCATTACCCTATGTACATGTATGATTACACGAATGGTGTGAATATATATCATGTACAACCATAGAAATGAAAAGTTGTACCCCATTTATGTACAATGAAACAATAAGCAGTCTGTAAAAATAAATAAATAAAATAAAGAGGTTGTGTTAAAAAAAAGTTGGTTTTTTGAAAAATAAAATTGATAAAACCTTAGCCATGATAATGAAGAGAGAGAGAGAAAATTCAAATTACTAAAATTCATGATGAAATTTATACTAAAATAAAATAGAAAATCCCAAAGACATTGCCAAATTTCTAGAGACATGATCTACACAAACAGAAGCAGGAGGACATACACAATTTAAACAGATGAATTTCAAGCAATGAAATAGAGGATACCATCAAAAGTCTACCAACCAAGAAAAGCCCAGGACCAGACAGATAATTAGCCAAGTTCAACAAGACCTTCAAAGAAAAACTAACACCAATACTCCTCAAATTATTCCATGAAATATAAAAGGAGGGATCCCTTCCAAATTCATTCTATGAGGCTAGTATCACCCTGATACCAAAACCAGGCAAAGACACATCAAGGAAAGAAAACTTCAGACCAATATCCCTGATGAACATAGACACAAAAATTCTTAATAAAATTCTGGCAAATCACATGCAAAAACATATTTAAAAGATACTGTCCCATGATCAAGTGGGGTTCATCCCAGGGATGTAAGGTTGGTTTGACATAGAGAAATCAATAAACATAATATATCACATCAACAGATTTAAAGACAAAAATCATATGATCATCTCAATAGACACAGAAAACACATTTGACAAATACAGCACCTCTTATGTTCAAAACACTAGAAAAACTGGGGATAGTAGGAACAAACCTCAACATTGTAAAGGCTATCTATGCTAAGCCCATGGCCAACATTGTTGTAAGTGTAGAAAGATTGAAAGCATTTTCTCTAAAAACTGGAACAAGACAGGGAAACCCTTTAAAACCACTTCTATTCAACCTAGTCCTTGAAACTCTAACCAGAGCAATCAGGCAGACAAAAGAAATTAAAGGGATACGAATAGGAAAAGAAGAACTCAAACTATCACTATTTGCTGACAACATGATTCTATATTTAGAAGATCCAAAAAATTCCACAAGAAAACTTCCAGAACTCATAAATAAATTCAACAAAGTAGCAGGATATAAAATCAATACCCATAAATCAAATGCATTTCTATACATAAGGGATGAATCCACAGCAAGAGAAATTAGGAAAACCACTCCATTCACAATAGCCCAAATAATAAAATAAAATACTTGGGAATCAATCTCACAAAAGAGGTGAAAGACCTCTACAATGAAAACTACAGAACACTAAAGAAAGAAATTAAAGAAGACCTTAGAAGATGGAAAGATCTCCCATGCTCTTGCATAGGCAGAATTAACACTGTCAAAATGGCCATATACCAAAAGTGTTATACAGATTTAATGCAATTCCTATTAAAATCCCAATGACATTCTTCAAAGAAATAGAAAAAGCAATCATGAAATTCATTTGGAAAAATAAGAAACCCAGAATAGACAAGGCAATCCTTAGCATGAAGATTGAATCAGTAGGCATCACAATACCACCCCTTAAACTGTACTACGGAGCAATAGTAAGAAAAATAGCATGGTCTTGGCACCAAAATAGACATGTAGACCAATGGTACAAAATAGAAGACACAGAGACAAACCCACATAAACACAGTTATCTCATACTAAACAAATGCACCAAAAACATATATTGGAGAAAAGATAACCTCTTCAACAAATGTTGCTGGGAAAACTAGAAATCTATATGCAGCAAAACAAAATTAAATCCCTCTCTCTCACCCTGCACAAAAAACTCACACTGGATCAAGGACCTAGGCACTAGAACAGAGACCTTGCACCTAATAGAAGGGAAAGTAGGCCCAAAGTTTCATCAAGTTGGCTTAGGACCTGATTTCCTTAACAAGACTCCTAAAGTGCATGAAGCAAAACTAAGAATCAATAAATGGGATGGATTAAAACTAAAAAGCTGCTTCTTAGCAAAGGAAACAATAACATGAAGAGATAGCCTACAGAATATGAGAAATTCTTTACCACATGCACATCAGATAGAGCACTAATCTCTAGGACACATAAAGAACTCAAAAAACTTAACACCAAAAACAACCAAATACCCCCATCAAATGGGCAAAGGAACTGAACGGACACTTTGCAGAAGAAGAAATACAATCAATCAACAAATATATGAAAAAATGTTCATCATAGCAATTAGAGAAATGCAAATCAAAATTACATCTCACTCTCAGAATGGCAATTATCAAGAATACAAACAATAATAAGGGTTGGTGAAGATATGGGGGAAAAGGTACATAAATACATTGCTGATGGGACTGCAAATTGGTGTAACCACTCTGGAAAGCAGTATAGAGATTCCTCAGACAATTTGGAATGGAACCATCATTTGACCCAGCTATCCCACTCCTTGGCCTATACCCAAAGGACTTAAAATCAGCATACTACAGTGGCACAGCCACATAGATGTTTATAGCAGCTCAACTCACAATAGCTAAACTATGGAACCAACCTAGATGCCCTTCAACAGATGAATGGGTAAAGAAAATGTGGTACATAGACACAATGGAATATCACTCAGCCTTAAGAAGAATGAAATTATGGCATTTGCAGGTAAATGGTAGAACTAGAGAATATCATGCTAAGTGAAATAAACCAATCCCAAGAAACCAAAGGCCAAATGTTTTCTCTGAAGAGTGAATGCTGATCCATAATGGGGGTGGGGGTAGGGAAGCGTGAAGAAACATTTGATTGTGCAGAGGGAAGTGAGAGGAGGGGTGGGATGGTGGGGATGGGAAGGACAGTAGAATGAGATAGACATTATTACCCTACATACAAGGTGTGACTCAGCCAGAGGAATAAGAAGTTATGCTCTATTTGTAAACGAAGTGTCAAAATGCATTCTACAGTCATATATAACCAATGAGAACAAATAAAAAAGTAATAAAGACAAATAAATAAATAGATAAAAAGAATTGATAAATGGGGATATCAGAACACTAGAAATCACTATTTTTAAAATTATTTTATTATATTGGTACCAGGAATTGAACTGAAGGGTGCTTAACCACTAAACCATATACCCAGTCTTTTTTTTTTTTTCACATTTTTTCTAATTGTAAAAAAATGGGATACATGTTGTTTCTCTGTTTGGACATGGAGTAAAGGCATACCATTTGTGTAATCGTAAATTTACATAAGGTAATGTTGTTTGATTCATTCTGTTATTTTTTCCCTTCCCCCCACCCCTCCCTCTACTCTTTTCCCTCGGTACAGTCCTTCCTCCATTCTTGCCCCCCTCCCTAATCCTAACTCTAACCCTAACACTAACACCTCACACCCCCCATTATGGGTCATCATCCACTTTTCAGCGAGATCATTTGTCCTTTGGTTTTTTGAGATTGGCTTATCTCACTTAGCATATTCTCCAATTTCATCCATTTGCCTGCAAATGCCTTAATTTTATCATTCTTTATGACTGAGTAATATTCCATTGTATATATATATACCACAGTTTCTTTATCCATTCATCTGTTGAAGGGCGTCTAGGTTGGTTCCACAGTCTGGTTATTGTGAATTGAGCAGCTATGAACATTGATGTGGCTGTATCTCTGTAGTATGCTGATTTTAAGTCCTTTGGGTATAGGCCAAGGAGTGGGATAGCTGGGTCAAATGGTGTTTCCATTCCAAGTTTTTTGAGGAATCTCCATACTGCTTTCCAGAGTGGCTGCACTAATTTGCAGCCCCACCAGCAATGTATGAGTGTACCTTTCTCCCCACATCCTCGCCAACACCTGTTGTTGCTTGTATTCTTGATAATCGCCATTCTAATTGGAGTGAGATGGAATCTTAGTGTAGTTTTGATTTGCATTTCTCTTATTACTAGAGATGTTGAACATTTTTCCATATATTTGTTGATTCCTTGTAGATCTTCTTCTGTGAAGTGTCTGTTCATATCCTTAGCCCATTTGTCAATTGGGTTATTTACATTCTTGGTGTAGAGTTTTTTGAGTTCTTTATAGATTCTGGAGATTAGTGCTCTATCTGAAGTATGATTGGCAAAGATTTTCTCCCACTCTGAAGGCTCTTTCTTTGCATTGCTGATAGTTTCCTTTGCTGAGAGAAAACTTTTTAGTTTGAATCTATCCCAGTTGTTGATTCTTGCTTTTATTTCTTGTGCTATGGGAGTCCTGTTGAGGAAGTCTGGTCCTAAACCGACATGTTGAAGATCTGGACCTACTTTTTCTTCTATTATCTGCCAGGTCTCTGGTCTGATTCCGAGGTCCTTAATCCATTTTGAGTTTAGTTTCGTGCACGGTGAGAGATATGGGTTTAGTTTCATTCTGTTGCATATGGATTTCCAATTCTCCCAGCACCATTTGTTGAAGAGGCTATCTTTTCTCCATTGCATATTTTTGGCCCCTTTGTCTAGTATGAGAAAATTGTATTTATTTGGGTTTGTGTCTGTGTCCTCTATTCTGTACCATTGATCTACCTTTCTATTTTGGTACCAATACCATGCCATTTTTGTTACTATTTCTTTGTAGCAGAGTTGAAGATCTGGTATTGTGATACCCCCTGCTTCACTCTTTCTGCTAAGGATTGCTTTAGCTATTCTGGGTTTCTTATTCTTCCAGATGAATTTCATAATTCCTTGCTCTATTTCTGTAAGGTACATCATTAGGATTTTAATTGGAATTGCATTGAATCTGTATAGCACTTTTGGTAGTATGGCCTTTTTGACAATATTAATTCTTCCTATCCAAGAACATGGGAGATCTTTCCATCTTCTAAGGTTTTCTTTAATTTCTTCCTTTAGTGTTCTGTAGTTCTCATTGTAGAGGTCTTTCACCTCTTTTGTGAGATTGATTCCCAAGTATTTTATTTTTTTCGAGGCTACAGTGAATGGGGTAGTTTTCCTAACTTCTCTTTCTGAAGATTCATCACTTATGTATAAAAATGCATTGGATTTATGAGCATTGATCTTGTAACCTGCTACCTTACTGAATTCACTTATGAGTTCTAAAAGTTTTCTGGTGGAATTTCCTGGTTCCTCTAAGTATATAATCATATCATCAGCAAATACGGATAGTTTGAGTTCTTCTTTTCCTATTCATATCCCTTTAATTTCTTTGGTCTGTCTAATTGCTCTGACTAGAGTTTCAAGGACGATATTGAATAGAAGTGGTGAAAGAGGGCATCCCTGCCTTGTTCCAGTTTTAAGGGGGAATGCTTTCAGTTTTTCACCATTTAGAATGATGTTAGCCATGGGCTTTAGCATAGATGGCCTTTACAATGTTAAGGAATGTTCCCACTATCCCTATTTTTTCTAGTGTTTTGAGCATGAAGGGGTGCTGTATTTTATCAAATGCTTTTTCTGCACCTATTGAAATAATCATGTGATTCTTGACTTTAAGTCTATTGATATGGTGAATTACATTTATTGATTTTCTGATGTTGAACCAACCTTGCATCCCTGGGATGAAACCCACTTGATCATGGTGCACTATCTTTTTAATATGTTTTGTATGCGATTTGCTAAAATTTTGTTGAGAATTTTTGCGTCTTATGTTCATTAAGGATATTGGTCTGAAATTTTCTTTCCTCGATGTGTCTCTGTCTGGTTTAGGTATCACGGTGATATTGGCTTCATAGAATGAGTTTGGGAGGGTTCCCTCCTCTTCTATTTTATGGAATACTTTGAGAAGTATTGAAATGAGCTCTTCTTTAAAGGTTTTGTAGAACTCGGCTGAGAACCCATCTGGTCCTGGACTTTTCTTTGTTGGTAGGCTTTTGATGACTTCTTCTATTTCATTACTTGAAATTGGTCTATTTAAATTGTGTATGTCCTCCTCGTTCAGTTTAGGCAATTCATATGTCTCTAGAAACCTGTTGATGTCTTCGAAATTTTCTATTTTGTTGGAGTATAGATTTTCAAAATAGCTCCTAATTATGTTTTGTATTTCAGTCGTGTCTGTTGTGATATTTCCTTGTTCATTCCGAATTTTAGTGATTTGGGTTTTCTCTCATCTTCTCTTTGTTAGTTTGGCTAAAGGTTTATCAATTTTGTTTATTTTTTCGAAGAACCAACTATTTATTTTGTCAATTTTTTGTATTGTTTCTTTTATTTCAATTTCATTGATTTCAGCTCTGAGTTTAACTATTTCCTGTCTTCTACTATTTTTGGTGTTGGTCTATTCTTCTTTTTCTAGGGCTTTGAGCTGTAGTGTTAGGTCATTTATTTGTTGAGTTTTACTTCTTTTATTGAATGTGCTCCATGAAATAAATTTTCCTCTAAGTACTGCTTTCATAGTGTCCCAGAGATTTTGATATGATGTTTCTTTATTCTCATTTACCTCTAAGAATTTTTTAATTTCCTTCCTAATATCTTCTGTTATCCATTCATCATATAATAGCATATTGTTTAATCTCCAGGTGTTGGAGTAGTTTCTGTTTTTTACTCTTTCATTTATTTCTAATCTCAATCCATTATGATCTGATAGAATACAAGGTAGTGTCTCTATCTTCTTGTATTTGCTAACATTAGCTTTGTGTTATAATATATGGTCTATTTTAGAGAAGGATCCATGTTCTGCTGAGAAGAAAGTGTATTCGCCCTTGGTTGGATGGTATATTCTATAAATGTCCATTAAGTCTAAATTATTGATTGTGTTATTGAGATCTATGGTTTCTTTGTTCAATTTTTGTTTGGAAGATCTGTCCAGTGGTGAGAGAGGTGTGTTAAAATCACCTAGTATTATTGTGTTATGGTCTATTTGGTTTCTGAAATTGAGAAGGATTTGTTTGACATACATGGATGAGCCACTGTTTGAGGCATTGATGTTTATGATTGTTATGTCTTGCTGATTTATGCTTCTCTTAAGCAGTATGAAATGTCCTTCTTTATCCCTTCTGACTAACTTTGGCTTGAAGTCCACATTATCTGAAATGAGGATGGATACCCCAGCTTTTTTGCTGAGTCCATGTGCATGGTATGTTTTCCCCCATCCTTTCACCTTTAGTCTATGGGTATCTCTTTCTATGAGGTGAGTCTCTTGCAGGCAACATATTGTTGGATCTTTCTTTTTAATCCAATCTGCCAGTCTATGTTTTTTTGATTGATGAGTTCAGGCCATTAACATTCAGGGTTATTATTGAGATATGATTTGTATTCCTGGTCATTTGGTTCATTTTTTAAATTTTATTTATTTATTTTTTTGACACAACTTGGTTCCTCCTTTATTTAACAATTCCTTTAGGATAATTCCTCCCTTTGCTGATTTGCTTTTTGGTTTTTCATCTCTTCCTCATGGAATATTTTGCTGAGAATGTTCTGTAATGCTGGCTTTCTTTTTGTAAATTCGTTTAACTTTTGTTTATCATGGAAGGATTTTATTTCATCATCAAATCTGAAGGTAAGTTTTGCTGGGTATAAGATTCTTGGTTGGCATCCATTTTCTTTCAGGGCTTGAAAAATGTTGTTCCAGGCCCTTCTAGCTTTTAGAGTCTGGATTGAAAAATCTGCTGATATCCGTATTGGTTTCCCCCTGAATGTAATTTGGTTCTTTTCTCTCACAGTCTTTAAAATTCTGTCTTTATTTTGTATGTTAGGTATTTTCATTATAATGTGCCTTGGTGTGGGTCTGTTGTAATTTTGTGTATTTGGAGTCCTATAAGCCACTTGAACTTGATTTTCCATTTCATTCTTCAGATTTGGGAAATTTTCTGATATTATTTCATTGAATAGATTGTTCATTCCTTTGGTTTGTTTGTCTAAGCCTTCCTCAATCCCAATAATTCTTAAATTTGGCCTTTTCATGATATCCCATAATTCTTGGAGATTCTGTTCATGATTTCTTACCATCTTCTCTGTTTGTTCAACTTTGTTTTCAAGGTTAAATATTTTGTCTTCAGTATCTGATGTTCTGTCTTCCAGGTGTTCTATCCTATTGGTTGTGCTTTCTATGGAGTTCTTAATTTGGTTTATTGTTTCCTTCATTTCAAGGATTTCTGTTTGGTTTTTTTTCAATATCTCTAACTCTTTATTGAAATGATCTTTTGCTTCCTGTATTTGCTCTGTTAACTGTCGATTGGTGTGATCATTCAATGCCTGCATTTGCTCTTTCATCTCATCATTCAATGCCTGCATTTGCTCTTTCATCTCATTGTTTGCTTCCCTGATCATTTTAATTATGTACATTCTGAACTCCCTTTCTGTCATTTCTTCTGCCATGCTGTCATTGGATTTTATTGATGTAACATCTAGATTTGTTTGGGGCATTTTCTTCCCTTGTTTTCTCATATTGTTCAGGTATCAGTGGACCGCTGAGATATTGCAGATTTCCTCTGTTGACTTACAATGTCCCTGAAGATTTCTAATATATCCCCTCTTATCCTTCAGTAGCCTGAATTCTTGGAGGAAGTTGATAATGTGGTGCTCCACAAGGAAGCTGCCTCTGTAGGGGTGGTGGCCTTCAAGTGGGGTATATTCCCTGCTAGTGGGCAGAGGTGCCTCCACTTGTTGACCAATGGTCATCCAAAGAGGAACTAGGCTGCGGGCTGAGACAAGGCCTGTTTGGGCCTGTGTCTCTGGTTTTACCGTCCTTGTGGGAAAACCTCACCCAGCAGGAAAGACTCACCCAGTGGGGAGGTCTTGCTGGTCAGTTCCCCTCCTAGAGGTTCCCCTCAATCCACAACTACCACCTGGGCTGGGCTGCCTTCCTCTGCAACATTCCCAGGGGCCCGGACCTACCTCCTGGGTCTGGGAGCCTCACTTTTCACAGACGAGTCTCCTTAGGCTGCCTCTCCTCAGAGAATCTGCCCGCAGTCCTGGAATCTTCGCTCTGCCCCTAGGCGTGTCTCTGTGCAGCTCTTCCACCAAGAAACCGCCTAGGTCCTGGGACCCTGCTCTGCACCAAATCGCCTGGCTATGTGGCCCCTCCTCTGAGCAGTCACCTGGAGCCCCGTACAGTCACTCCGAGTCCCAGTGACCCGCCGCACTCCTCTTCCTCCCGGCAGCCACCCGGTGTTCCAGTGCGGTCTCTAGGAGTCCAAGCAGCTCACTGTGCACCTCCTCCTCCCGACAACTGTCCGTAGCCCTGGTACAGTTATTCCGAGTCCAAGTGACCCACCATGCTCCTCCTCCTCCTCCAGGCCGCCCCCCCCTCCCATGTTCAGGAGCGGTCGCTCTGAGTCCAAACAACTCACCGTGCGCCTCCTCCTCTGGGCCACCGCCCATAGCCCTGGGCAGTCACTCTGAGTCCAAGTGATCCGCCATGCTCCTCCTCCTCCTCCAGGCAGCCCCCTGGTGTTCAGGAGTGGTAGCTCTGTGTCCAAACAGCTCGCAGCACAGCTCCTCCTCTGGGCAGCCACCTGGAGCCCCAGTGGTTGCTCCAAGTCCAAGCGCTGTGCTGAGCGGCCTCCTCTACGATGCTCCCAGTTGTCCGAGTTCACTGCTCCAGCGGGGGGAGGGGTGTCTCATTGGGCAAGTCTACTTCACAAAGTTCCCTGCATTCCGGGACTACTACCTCATCCGGGATGCCTCCCCAATGGGAGAGACTCACCCGGTGGCTTTGAGTTGGTCCCAAGTCTCTCAATATCTCCTCTTCTTGTATCCTGAGTCCTGGAGCAACATGTAATGCAGTCACCCTCTAGTCCGCCATCTTGAACCCCCCCCCAGTCTTTTCTATTTATTTATTTATTTGATTTTGAGACAGGGTCTTGCTATGTTGCATAGGACCTCACTAAGTTGCTGAGGCTAGCTTTGAACTTGTAATCCTCCTGCCTCAGTCTTCCAAATCACTGGGATTATAGGAGTATGCCACAGGGCCAGCTTACTTTTATATTTATACTTTTCTTACATTTACAGTTTTCTATTTTTTCTAGCTACGTATTCCTAGGAATTCATACTTAACATCTAAATTAGTAGATTTGATTTTGAGTTATAGTCTCCCTTGTTTTTCTTTTTCTTTCACCTTTCCCTTTGCCACAATTAGGTAAATGTGAGGATTTGTGCTCAGAATTTGTGGTTCTGTATTTAACCAAAGAAAATGGGTACAATGGATATATATTTAAAGAAAATAGATTAAAGCATGAGCAATATGCCAGGGCAAACGTTGGAAAACTATGTCCCAACACAAGTAATGGTCAATATAGCTGCCAAATGTCTTTGTAAATAATTTTTTTTAATTAAAAAATTTTAAAAAGAAACTTTCATCTGCTCAGAACCTACTTTTAAGAGTAGCAGAATTTTAGAAAATATTGTGTTCTCAATCCTTCCATGTTCTAAATGCCAAAGTCAGGGCACTGAGAAGGGAAAAGTGAGACACTGAGGTTTGAGTGAGGATTCTGAATAGCTCCACTTCAGAACTTTGAATCTCAGGTATGCCTGAACCCTCTGGGTCTCTAGAAATGTCCCACTCATTCTTGTTAGAAGATGGGTACTTAGTTGGTGAACCCGCTCCTTGCTACCCGCAATGTGCAAACCAACTTAGTGCCCTGTCCATAGGAGAGCTACAACTGAGCCAGTGCAGCACCCCATATCTACCTGCCCCTGTATGCAAACCAGCCTGGTATTGCAGTCACGCAGACTCCTGCAGCTGAGACACTGAGGCACTTATAGGCATCACTGATATCGATTATTTCTGAAGAAATGCACAGAGATAATGCAGTTAACCATACTGGAAGAGTATGCCCAGCCTACTAAGAACTATCAATACTCTATCTATGATCACCAATGGGATACTCATGAACAACTTGCCAGTGGGTGATTCAAGCCTGGATATCATTCCTAGAGTCTGATTTCTCTCTTGTACCTGATAGCAATGTGTCATTGCTAAGGTTTTCTAAGATCAGAATATGAAACAGAGATTTAGGTGCAGATGGTTTATTGAGGGACTGTAATTCAAGAAAAAAACTAAACAGGAACTGCCCAGAACCAGAATCAAAACCAATGTATCTTACAAAAATGACACCCTAAGAGTCACCTGCAGGTGGAAGTCTTTCCCTATGAAAGCCACTCTTTCCCTATGAAAGTCGGAAAAGGGATCTGTTCCACCAGATGAACAAATATCTACATAGGAAATAAGAAACATAAAAAACAAGAAAACATGATACCAACAAAGAAACTCAATAATTCTCTAGTAACTAACCCCAAAGAACTGTAAATTTATGAACTGCCTGAAAAGGAATTGAAATAATGATATTAATGAAATCAGTAAGATAAAAGAGAATACAAATAATTCAATGAAATCAGGAAAACAATTCATTATCTAAATGAGAAATTCAACAGAAAGATAGCTATCATAAGAAAGAACCAGACAGATATCTTACAAATGAAGAATTCAATGAATGAAATTTTAAAAATACAGTTGAGACCTTCAACAGCAGACTAAGTAAAACAGGAGAAAGAATTTCTGAATTGGAAAGGTTCTTTTGAGACAACCTGGTCAAAGGAAAAAAGAGGAAAAGAATGAAAAAGACCGAAGAAAGCCCACAGGACTTATGGGATATGATTAAGCAAAACATATATTCACATTATGGGAATTCCAGAGGGAAAAGAGATGGAGAAAGGCACCAAAAGCTTGTTTAAGAAAATAATACCTGAAAATTTACCAAGTCTTAAAGACATGGACATGCAAATTCATGACACTCAAAAGATTCAACTCAAGGACTTGGACGTAGCTCAATGGTAGAGCACTTGCTTAGCATGCGCAAGACCCTGGGTTGGATCTCCTGCACTGAGGGAACAAAAAGTAGATTCAACTTAAAGTGTTCCTCACTTAGGCACATTATAATCAAACCGACAAAAGTAAAAGACAAGAAGAGAATATGGAAGTAACTTATAAGGAATACTAATTAAATTATCAGCAGATTTCTTAGCAGGAGAGATTGGTAAGATATACTGAAAATGCTGGAAGGAAAAATCAACTGCCAGTCCTCCAAAACAACCAGAAAACAATCAACAAAATGGCAGGTATAAGTTCTTACCTCTCACTGAACATAAATGGATCCAATTCTTTAATTAAAAAATATAGAATGACTGAATGGATAAAAAGTTCAAATCTGGTGATATCCTGCCAACAAGAGACTTAGTTCACATGTAAGGACACAAATAGGCTGAGAAAAAACAGATGGAAAAAGATATCTTATGCAAATGGAAACTAAAATGCCCCCAAAAGTTCATGTTCATGACTTAGTCTCCAGCTTGCTGCTATTGGAGTTAGGGAAAACATTAAGAGGTGGGGCCTAGGGGAGGCCTGATTCAGGTCATTGAGAATATGCCTTTGAAGGAAATAATGGTGCCCCAGTTCCTTCCTGTTTCTCTTTTGCTTCCTGACCATGAAGTAAGCAATTTTGCTCTTTTGTGCGCTCCCACCATGATGGGCTGCCTCAGTCAAAGCAATGAGTCCAAACAATCACGGACTGAAACTTCCAAAACTGTGAGCAAAGCTAAGCCCTTTCTCCTTATAAACTGATTGTCTCAGATATTTGTTGTAGTGATGGAAAGCTAAGTAACACAACCAGCCAGAACAATTTTAAGAAAGAAGAGTTACTACAGTAATTAAGATGGTAAGTACCAACAAAAATGTAGATACATAGATTTATGGGACAGAAAGAGAGATTTCAGAAGTAGACCCAGCCATTTGGTAAAACTGAAAAATCATTAAGTGGAGAAAATATAGACTTTAGAAATATTTCTGAAGCAAATATATATATATATATATATAGGTATATATTCCAAAGCCTCTTCCACATAGCTTGATACAATTGGAAGGTGTTAGAAACTTTAAGAAGTGGAACTTTGGTAGGAGATTTTAGGTTATTATATATATATGTGTGTGTATATAACATATACATATGATATACATATATATATAACATACATAACACACATATATATACATATTACATATATATAATATACATAATGTATATATTGAAGGATATGGAAATAACACCCCCAAAACAGTGGCCTGGGAGGAGGAAGGGAGGAAGAAGTTGAAACATTGATAACATCGATCCTTTCCCAATACATCCTTTCCCATTGACAGGACAATCCCTGGGAATGAACTGTCCATCAAGCCTAAAATGACAAGTCTCTGTGAAGAAGCCAAAACAATGATCCTTCCCCAAATAAATCTTTTCCCAGTAACAGTACAATAGACCCTGGAGGGAAAGAGCTGAATGCTGAACTCTAGACCCTCCATGCTTGCCCAGTAAAGACAAATTTCAAATTCTCACAGACTGTTTCCTGAGTGCCCAAACTGATATGCTCTGATAAAGTCTTCAGTGGTTAAGTCATCTCCCAGTATGTAACCTATATAAACCCATACCTCCCCTGTAATTGGGGCCATTTTCTACCGAGAAAATGAGTCCTCTGATACCTAACTCTGCTGCTGAATAAAAGGCATAGCTGATCCATGAAGTATACTCCCATCTCAGTTCTTCGTACTTTCATTATTTACAGTGCTGAAACTGTGTTGGTTATTTTTGCTTACATATATAACAATATAATATACATACATGTATATATAACATATATATTATATAATATACATATATATCACCCACTAGGCTCTATCTACCTCTTAAAGTTCTAACATCTCTCAATTGTACCAAGCTATGTGGAAGAGGCTTTGGAATTGATTTGTTGGAGGAATTTGGGAAAGTTTGGCTTTTCCTTTCTAAAGAAAGCCTAGAATGCTGGGAGCAGAACTTAATGGGCAATTCTAGTGAGGGCTCAGAAAACCAGAACAAAAATGTGAACAGTAATGGCTATGCCCATGAGGTTTCAAATAGGAATAAGAACTCTTTTGGAAATTGGACTTATAAAGGCCACTGTTTTTTACGCCATAGTAAAGATTTTAACTGCATTACATCCATGCCCTGAGACATTGTGGGAGGCTGAGTTTAAAGATGATGGACTAAAATATCTGGTGGAGGAAATTTCAAGGCAGCACAGAATCCCAGGGTATTCCATGAGTATTACTGGCTGCTTTTAGCTAAATTTATAGTGAGAATAGGAGTAAAGAGAAGAGTTGAAATTTTGGAAAAATTTGCAGCTTAATGAGAAAAAGAATGTGTTCAAAGAGTGTGGAGATTAGCATTGTTCAAAAGAAGTTAATTGCTCTGCACCAGAACAATAGGAAAGATACTCTAAGGTGATCTCAGAAATCAAGATCCATTGCAGGCTCAAAGGTATAAAAGTACATATTGTTTCAAAGAGTTTCCAGGACAGAGTCTTTTGAGAGTTAAAGCCCCAGCTCACTAAGGACTGCCTAGAAAATTTTGCTAGCAAGAGAGGCCAAGGCAGAGGCCAAGGCAGCTGTGTTTCAAGCAGGCCCAGGTACAACTCATGCTGCTGGCAGAACTTATGTCATCTAGGTGATGCAGGGATGCAGCATGCAAAAGTTTTAGGGCCATGGAAAACTTTCACCAAGATTTCAAAGGAAAGTACTAGAGGCTAGGCAGTGCATGGCAAGTATGTGTGTGAAGCTGAAACTACAGTGGAGAGCCCAAGAAGGTAGTGATACCAGGAACACAGAATGCCTGCTGAGGGAAGTTGCAGGCAGCATGCAGAGTCAGCTTGAGAATGACCATAAGGGCTGCAACCAGATGGTCAATAGGAACAGAGTGGCAGAAGTTGTATCTTCATGTGAGGGTAAAAGAGTTAGGTAGCTCTCTGGCTGGCCACTTGAGATTACAGGATATGATGCATTATTTATCACTACTATAAACTAACAAATGACAAGTAGTCTGGGAAGAAAAGAGAGTACACCAAGTACAAAACTGCACATGGGAGACCATGATGACTCTGAACTGGTGGTACTCAGATAAAGATAAAAATCAATCTTTGCAAATATGAAAAAATGGATTCTAAATTGAGGTAGAGCAAAAATAAAATACATGATGTTGAATCTCTATAATCTAAATGGCTACATCTTAAGATATAGTTTTTTTTTTGGGGGGGGTACCAGGAATTGAACTCAGGGGCACTCAACCACTGAACCATATCCCCAGCCCTATTTTGTATTTTATTTAGAGACAGGTGCTTACGGAGTTGCTTAGAACCTTGCTTTTGCTGAGGCTGACTTTGAACTCAGATCCTCCTGCCTCAGCCTCCCGACACATTGGGATTACAGGCAAGCACCACCATGCCTGGCAAGTTATAGTATTTTGAAATTACAGTTAAATGTATTCATTAATATTTCTAAACAGTAAAACAAGTATGAATCATTGGCATTTGAATATGTAGTACTCTTTCCCACACTTTTTATATCTTTTTAGCATTTTTATTGAAAGCATAACAATTGAGTGATAACTGAACCAAGTATAAATGAAAGAAATGAGGGTGTTTTGCTGTACCTTTGGAACCCCAAATCTCTTGTCCTTTCACCCTGATAAGTCATTTTAGACTCTAGATCACATAGCTCAGGTGTTTTGGCTTGAAAATATGGTTCCATTATGTACAGTGAGATTTCTGGGTCACAAGACTCAGGACCTGGTCCCTCTTTCACCACTAATTAGCTCAGGCACTAACCTTGAGAAGGTGGCTTAATCTTTCCAAGCCTTCATAAGCAGATTATATGATTCTATGATTTCCTTACCACATAACATTTTTGTATTTCTATAAAGATGATACTCTCTGCTGCACAGGAGAGAGCACATACTCATCTAGCAAAGAAGCAAGGGCCGTAAAAACAAGCTGTCTTCCATGGTGCATTTCCAAACTGACTTAAGTCAATTTGATCATTACTTGATTATTAGGCTCCATTGGAGTTTCCAATAGCTAGAGTAGATGGCAACTATCCATCTCTTCTTGTGCCATCTATGATGTAGGTTTTATAATGAAATCAGGTTCCAGGCCAAATTCTGCCACACACAAACACTTTTTTTTAGTAAGAAAGAGCAAAAAGTCATACAACCTACAGTGTAATCTTGCTAAGCCTCAGCTTTCTGTCCTTTTAAGCACTGGAACAAGTAGCTTGCATGAAAGACACACTCAAGGCAGATGAAACATGATTTAGCTCATCTCCTAGTTGTAGTCAGGCCACAAAATCCTTCTTAAGTGGCTGTACAAAGGATTAACTGGAATTAATTCCAAAGGGTAGAGACTAAAGAATCACTCTATTTTCTTTTTTAGTGTAAAATTTATTCCCCTGAAGATTAGCAAGTTGATTCAATATTCTAAAATAAGTACATACAATCAGAAATTATCACTAATGATTCCTGATGTATTTCTTTTTTTTATTTAGCTTTTAATATTTTACAGACTGAATTTTGATTCATTGTACACAAATGGGGTACATCATTTCGTTTCTATGGTTGTGCACATGCACTTCAGATAGAGCACTTATCTCCAAAATTCATAAAGAACCTACAAAACTTTACACCAAAAATACAAAGAACCCAATCAATAAATGGGCCAAGGAACCAGACAGACACTTTACAGAAGAAGACACACAGGCAGTGAATAAATATATAAAAAAGTGTTCAACATCTCTAGTAATTAGAAAAATGCAAATAAAAACAACTCTAAGATTTCATCTTACTCCAATTAGAATGGCTATTATCAAGAACACAAACAATAATAGATATCATGCTAAGTGAAACAAGCCAATCCCAAAAAACCAAAGGCCGAATGTTTTCCCTGATAAGTGGAGAATGATATATAATGGGGGTGGGGGGTTGGGGAATGAGAGCATAATGGGGGAACTTTAGAATATGTAGAAGGAAATGAGAGGGGGGGGGAAATGGTGGAATGAGACAGACATCATCACCCTATGTACATGTATGATTACACGAATGGGATCACTCTATTTTTGTACCCTGTTCCTGTTCATGCAACTGTGAAAGGGCCAGTATAATATTCCTAGTCAACTCACATCTCTCAGATATGATTTATTTTACCAACAAAAATAATCTCTAGCATATTTTGCTAATCAACAAACCCTCTGTGTTGATTAAAGATATAGGGATGCTGCCTATGGAATGTGAGGTGTTTTTTGTTTGTTCGTTTGCATTCCCCTGATGTGTGTATACCCAACTCAATGCTAATTGACCTGCCTGTCTATGGCATAAATTAAAATTTATCTCACTCTCCATTATGAGCTATTCTCAGATGAATTATATACAAGTAACAATATGATGTGAGGGCTTCTAGGAGGGCCTACTTTCCAAAAAGACATGAAGTTGCACCACCCTTTGTGTGTGTTAGGTAGTACACTGAGGTCTACTTTTTCCCCTCTGCTCTCTATCCTTTCTTTACCATCCGTCATCCAATTCTCTAGCATTATTCTTACTATCTTCTTATCATCCTTCACACCATCCCCTCTCTATCATGTGATATTCCTTCATAATATGATTATGTAGTGGATTAAGATATTAATTCTATAGTGTGAGTTACAGTAATATCATTTTGTCCCCTTTGTTTATCACTCAAACATATCTGATAAAATTCTTGATTCTGGGTTAATAAAACCATCTGCCTTCTTCCTTCATACACCTGGAATTCTAAACATTAATAAAGAAAGTCAAATAATTTGTTTTGGAGCTACTAAAACTTCTTGCCTCTGACTTCATTCAAATTGCCATACAGGATTTCTACATGTGCTACAATATCTATTTAAGGCCCAAGAGAATAAAGAATCCTAAGAAAACAATAAGCATACATTTGCAATGATGAACCATAAAAATAGGGTCTGGTTTGGCAACAGAGGAGGGCTTTCCCTCTCCCCCAGGCCTTCCAAGCTACCATTTCTGTACAACTGCAATGGTCTTCCTGCTTCCATAATTTCCAATATCACTTCTCCACATAGAGCCATAGTAAGCTTTTAAAAAGGCAAAGTAGACGAGATCATCCTCTGTTTACTCCTGATGGCATTGTGCCATCCTTAAATTAAATTAAAACCTACAACCTTATTAAGGCCTGCCAGTCTCCCCAGGTTCTGGCTGCTCCCCACCTCTTCTTACCTACTCCTCTCTAACCACACTGGCATTTTTGCTGATCCTCAAGCCTTAGGCTTGGGCCCACTCCTGCACTTGCTGTACATCTGACTAGAACACTTTTCCTCAGAGTTTGACATGGTTCACTCTCACTTCATTCAGATCTCTGTTCATACATCACTTCTTCTACCACCACAACCATCTTCTATTTCGTACCATTAGCCTGAACATAGAGATGTATCAATACTCAGGGTTCTACCTACTACCATGTAAAGAAAAAAAAAAATTTTTTTTTGTGGTGCTGGGGATTGAACCCAGGGCTTTGTGCATGTGAGGTAAGCACTCTACCAACTGAGCTATACCTCCAGTCTGTAAAGAAATTTTTGATGCTGCAAGTTACATACTTTCATGATATACTCCTTACTGTGCCGTTGAGCCTATAACAGGTTTACACACTAAAAGATAGATACGTCTGTGAATTATCAGAAAGAATATAAACTTGTTAAAGTAGAAGTTTAGATTGGTGAGGTGAAGTCATGGGAAGTAGGGAGGAGAGATTGCTTGTCTGGTTTTGCCCTTTTAGATCCTGGATTCTTTAATTTTAAAGTTTTTGTTTTTAAATTTACACATGGTAAAATTCATTCCATGTTCATTTTATGAATTTTGACATATGCCTAGAATAATTTATCTAATCGTTTTTTCAAAATATAAAATAATTCCATCACCCCCAAAATCCCTTCATGCAGTCCCTTTGGGCTTGACCCTTCTCCCTTCCCCAAATCCATGGCAAGCACTTACCTGTTTTCTGTCTCTGCAGTTTGTAGGTACTGCAATTTTGACTGTAACCATTTTTGAAGGCCCATTTATTCTTCATATGTGCAGGAATTATTCAAATCAGAACATGATGATGTTAAAATGATGATAAAACAGTTTATTGATCAGGAATGAAAAGGGTGGTAATTTAAGCGTAGGTATCTTTAATAAACTAGACATTGATATATAGATTCTTACAGCTTTATATGGCAGCCCTAGCTGGGTGGTCAGAATGATTTCTGTCCTGGTCTGGCATAGCAGAGATTCTTCTCTTATTTTCTCAGGGTTCTGCTAATACCCTTCGCAATATCTGTTCTGGTCCCTCATAAATTGCATATGTATTGCTCTTAATACCAGTTGCAGTATTTGTTTCTTTGAATTTATGGATGACCAAAGTTTCCTTTAAGTACTGAATCATTGTTACTAAATTGCTGACAGTTACCCTCTTTGGTGATTGCTGCAAAATGCCAGCTGCCTACTTAGTTCCTGTAGCTCCCCATCTCTCCCATCTGAACCCTGCATTTTGAGTCTGTACCCATTTTGAATCTGGCTCAGCTAACAGTTGCTTCTTGAGTGTCTTTTCTCTGCTCTTGATTCTCTTGTTTGCTACATCTGTGTTTTGAAGGAACCCTAGGACAGGAGGCTACCATTCATCTTCCAGCCTTGTTTTATTCCTGTGTCACCATTTCATACCCACTAATCATTCACACCGACTGGGAACTCTAACCCATGAATTAGGTAGTGGCATTGGGTTTCCTAGGACCAGGAGTAACAAGAAAGCTCACAAGTTAGCTCCTATGTCTGCTGCAGCTGTAGCCGTAGCTGAGCATCAACACCAAAGGTTAACATACCTAGCAGAACCTTTGCTGATTCACAAATTGGCTTAGGTCTTGCTTCACGCATATTAGAGGAGCTACACTGGGTTCTAGCAGTGGATTCATCTCAGACACCTCTTCATTTACTAGTTCTAGCCTTCCAGTCACTCCTCCTTACAAGATACCCAAAGGAGAAATATATTCAAATTATATAGCTAACTGGTGAGGTATATACGTACATCTATAACATACAACTCTCCCTATCCCCATACAGCTCTGGAGGGAATATGGTGCCACCAGAAGTTAAACAGGCAAGGAGAACCAAGCTATATGGTCATCCTAGTCTACCACTAAAGTGCTGCTTTATTCTCCTTTGCTTTTTTTCTTTTTTTTTTTGTTTGTTCTTTTTAGAAACACATGACAGTAGAGTATATTCTGACATATTATACATTCATGGAGTATAACTTATTCTAACTAGGATCCCATTCTTTTCTTTTTATTTAAAAGGGAACATTTTATTTTATTTCCCTCTCGTTGAATCCTCTCTTCAAGGGTAAACATTGCTTATTAGTTTTGTAAGTATATTTCCAGAACTTTTGATATATATATGTGTATACATGTATATATATATATGATATGTGCTAATTACAGAAATATACATATCTCTGTAATATTCTACCAATTTACATTTTTTAATTAATGTGCCCTGCAGATTGCTCTACATCAGTATATTTAGATCTTTACTTTTTTTGGTTTCTATATGTTTTATTTTTATTTTTTATTTGTTCTGTTTAGATATACATGACAGCAGAGTGTATTTTGACATATTATACATACATGGAGTATAACTTATGATAGGATCCCATTCTTGTGGTTGTACATGATGTGGAGATTCATTGGTCATTTCTTCAAATATGTCTGATTCATTCTACTGTCTTTCCTATTCCCATCCCCCCTCCCTCACCTTCCTTCCCCTTGGTCTAATCCACTGAACTTCTATTCTCCTCCCCCCTTTGTGTGTTAGCATCCACATAGCAGAGAGAATATTTGACCTAATCAATAAATGTCATGGTATCAAATTAAAAAGTTTCTTTTTCCTTTAACCTTGACACTTGAACATACATCTTCTTTGGGGATATTGTGAGGAGGAGTAGCTGAAACTGATGAAGAAGTGTCTGAGATGAATCCAGTACTAGAACCCAGTGTAGCTCCTCTACTATGCATGAGGCAAAACCTAATGCATTGGGTCAAAGAAAGAAGCCAGTCACTACTTACAAGTGAAATTGGCAGCCGGAATTTTGTATTACCTCTCAGAGTGGAAAAACATACCCATAAAGAAAGTTCTTTGGATGGAATTTGAATTTTCATAAATGTATAGACTAAGGACAAATACTACACCCCCTGAAACTAGAAAGTGACATCCCCCAAAAGAAATGCAGTCAAGCAGAAAGGCAGGACAATAACATAAATAACATAAATTGGACCAGAACAAAGACCAACCTTGCCTGACCGACAGTTAAGGACTATTGTTTTATGATGTTTTTAGTTCAATGTTTTTAGAACTAAAAACATCAAAAGACTGATTCAAAGGTAGCAAGCTCTTACTTCAATGTGTGAGTTTGGCCATTCTCAACAAATCAATCAGCTTTATAAATCCTGAGTTGAATAAGCCTTAATCAGGCTGGGCAGGTCTTACACCTGAGTAGTGCAATAACAGTTCCAACACCCAGAGTGGAAAAAATCAGATAAGCAGCCTTGTTAACAAAATGTTCTCTAAACACAACTTATTTCTGTCAAGGTGTGTCACACAGAAGCCCCTGGAAATTCCATACTTCTTAGTATAACACAGACAATTTTGCAGTTTTTCCATCAGGTAAGTAAAATGACATTTGATTTACAGATGAGAGAGATGTGTCATGTATAATAAAACAGTCTATTCTGCAAAACCAATCTAAGGACATTTTTGTTCCTTTTGACTTTTGGTTTAGTTTATTCTTTCTGGGGACTGCATTTATGTGCCAGGTGAGCTAGGGTGTGATCGGTTTATATGGTTTTTACACATAATAAAATACTGAGTTGTACTCAGCTCTGCTTCTGCTGCCATAAACCCCATAATTGTTTTTGCAATTAAGTATCTGAATGCCTTTGTGAAAATCATTTAACTTCTCTGGGCCTGAGGTTCCTTATTAATACATGAATGAGAGCATTGGATTCCATTACATGTTATCTAATGCCCCCCCCCATATGTGACTTTATGGCTTTGAATTTCTAGCAAGGTATTGTATTTTTCATTCGTAAGTTTATATCACAAACTCGTGAGGAAATGAGGCATTTTATGTTTATTCAAGATAATACCTAAAACAAAAAGTAAATAAACGATAAAACATTGAGCACTTTAGACAGCTTGGGAGAGGAAATTTCAGGGCAACCCTGTTTCTCCCAACTTTCTCCTTTCTCCTAGAAAAGATGGATTGGTCAGATTACAGTAGTTTGTTTGACCTACCTGCCTCAGTGAATAGGATTGTCAGATCATATGTATGTAACGTGAATTCTCTTCTCTTTGGCTTATCCTGGGTGGTTCCTTTGTGTTATCCTTCCCATCCATGCAGAAACAAATGAAAAGCTAAGCCAGATTCCATTGGTTTTCTTGCCCTCTTCCCTCTCCTGGGCACTGAAGCTCTTGCATGACTCCAGTCCCGTTGACCTCCTACTTTCTGAAACATGAAAAGGTCCTAGGATTTAGAGATAGGCCACATACCCCTATGGAGTGTATAAGAACGTGGCATGAGGTTGGAGGAGGAGAGCGTGAGATTGGAAGCTCAAACAGAGTCACTCACTGTACAATACCTGGCAGTCTCACTCTTCTTAGGCAAGTGCTCTTACCACTCAGCTACTCTTCCAGTCCTCTTAGACCAGTTATATACATCCCCCTGAGCAGAAAGAATCACTTCCTGTTTGTGGCCTACACTGAAAGTAGGCCCCTTTATTGGGCAAAATCATGATGCTTTAGTATAAGCTCCAGTCCCAACCCAGAAATACCTATTTATGAGCATTTCTATTTAATCACATGTGAGCAGTTTTCAATATGACAGTTGTGATAACCCTGATGAGTGATTATCCCTTTACTTCATGATTCTTTTGATACCTTAGGTCATGGCTCTAGAAGTTCAAAATTCAATATATTTTATTCTAGAAATTTGTATAAAACCTCTTATATTTCACCTGAGAAAAGTGATTTTTTGGTATATGTTATGTCATGCAACATCTAGATCCAAATAAAACCATTGTTCTCTTATATCTGTGACCTTTGTCTTCATGAGTTAGTATAGAAGCCAAATTATTTATATGGGTTTAGATTGGACTGAAGCCGTTTCTGTTCTGACACAACACAGTAATTCTTTAAATACAGTCATTCATCCCTTAATTATATACCTTCTCTGACATGCTTCATTAGGGAGTTTTATCATTGTGAGAACATGATAGATTGTTCTGTACTTAGATAAACCTAGATGCTAAAGCCAACAACACACCTAGGTTATATGGTACCCTATTGCTTCCAGGCTACAAACCTGCACAATGCGTTACTGTACCGAATACTACAGACTTTGTAACAAAAAGGCATTTGTGTATCTAAACATGACTAAAGAGAGAAAAGTATAGTAAAATTAAGGTACAGAAGATAAAAAATGGTACACCAGTGTAAGGCACGCACCATGAGTAGAGCTTGAGGGGACTAGAAGTGAGTGAGTTCATGAGCGATGAGTGAATTCGAAAGCCTAGGCTATTACTGAACACACTGTATATGGAGAAAACACGAAATTTAAAAGCAAATATTTTTCTTTAACAATAAATTAGGCTTAGGGTAATTTTTATTTTATAAACTTTTTAATATTTTAATTTTTTTCTTTTTAATAATATTTAACTTACAACACAAATATATTGTACAGTTGTACAAAAATAAATTCTTATCCTACAAACTTTTTTACCATTAATTTTTCTTTCACTTTTTTTTTTTTTTTTTTTTTTTTGGTGCTGGGGATCGAACCCAGGGCCTTGTGCATGCAAGGCAAGCACTCTACCGACTGAGCTATCTCCCCAGCCTCTTTCTTTCACTTTTTAAACTGCTTTCTTTAAAACTAAGGCATAAACACATTATCTTAGATCTACACAGGATCAGGGTTATCAATATTACTGTCTTCCATCTTCACATTTGTCCCACTGGAGGGACGTCAGGCACAATAATATGCATGGAGCTCTCGTGGCCTATGATTACAATCCCTTCTTCTGGAATACTCTTGAAAGACCTGCCTGTGGCTTTTCTTCAAGAAGGTTTCATTCTTTAGAAATATTTCCATGATGGCTTGGTTGGTTTGTTTCTCCCCTCACCACACATAGATTTGCTCATAATCAGATAATATACCATGAACATTCCTCTCCATTAATGAAAATTTTCCAATGTTGAGGTCCATATTTTTTTTTCTTTTTAAGAAACCTGTTGAGGTTTTCAAAAGCTTCTGTCAAAATTCCTATCTGTGAATTTTCTTAGGAGTTCTTCTTCCTCTCCTGGAGTTTTCTTTTATCTTTCTTCTTCCTCACCTATTCATTCCAGTTCCATTTTCATTCACTTCTTATTAGTAAATTAGTCAAGATTTGCTTCTAGGAGCTTCTCAATGTCATCCTCATCCATATCAAGGTTAAAGTTGTTTGTCATTTCAACCACAGCCTTGTTGATTTTTTCAGCCTCTTCGTCCTTGGCAAATCCTTTGAAGCCATGGCTGAGCCTCTTGAATATCTTCTTCCATTAGTCATTTATACATTCCTTGGTGACATCACCTCAAGCCCAAGCACAATTCTAGAGGCAGTCATAGATGCTGTAATCCCTCCAGTATTTCATCAATGTCTTCTCAGGATCTTATTCAGTTGTAGCAGTGTCCTGAATAAAGGTATTTCTCAAATAGTGGGAGTAAAAGTTGCTATAACCTTGATCCATTAGTTGTATCAATATCGTGGTGTTTGGAAGGAGAAATGCCACTTTGATATTGGGATGAAGATCATCAGTAAAAGGTAGTAGGCAAAATCTAAAAGGTATGTTATTCTTCAAGGAAAACTTCTCCATCTTGCTGACATAGCAATTCAGGAGGGCATCCTGGAAGTACAGTTGGATCATTCTTGGTCATAATATTGGCTCATACAAATTGGGTTTCCTCCTCTCTATCTTGGAATTTCTCCTAGGACCAAGTTTGGGGTTTTTTTCATATTTTTTTGGCTCATTATAACTACATAATGGTGGGATTCATTGTTACATATACACATGTTTTAGTCAGCTATTTCCATTCTGTGACCAAAAGACCTGACAAGAACAATTTTAAGGAGGAAAAGGTTATTTAACACTCAGTTTCAGAGGTCTCAGTTCATAGATGACCAACTCCATTCCTTGGGGTTTGAAGTGAGGCAGAACATCATGGTAGAAGAGTGTGGCAGAAGAAAGCAGCTCAGGACATCACACAGGGGGGTTGCGGGAGGGAGAGAGAGAGAGAGAGGCCCACTCTTTAGGAAAAAAATATATACCCAAAGGCATGCCCCCAGTGACCTACCTCCTCTGGCCACACTCCAGTTGTCTACAGTTATCACTCAGTTAATCACTATCAGAGGTATTAATGCACTGATTAAGTTAATAATCTCATAACCCAATCGATTCACCTCTAAGATTTTTTGCGTTGTCTCACACATGAGCTGTTGCAGGCTCCATTCACATGGTTTATCAGTATCTGTCTTTTCACTTTCAGTCTGTGACTATCTTTGCCTGTAAGATGAGACTCTTTTAAACAACATATAGTTGTTTTTTTTAAAAAAAGTCATTTATCGGCCTCTGTGTTTTAATTGGAGGATTGAGGTCATTTACATTCAATTTTATCATAGGTGTTTATACATTCCTGCCATTTTGATTTATTTCTAATGTTTCATTTGGACCAGTTTCTCATTTGCTTCAATAATCTTCAAATGAGATTTGTCCATTTGTGAACTTGAGGTTTGTTTTTTATTTGCTCGGTGGGGAATATCTTTTTTAATTATTTTCTGGTTATAGTGTATGCATGTCTAAATATGTAAAAATAAATTCCACCATTATGTACAAATATCATGTACCAAAAAAAGAGAGAAAAGTAAAAAAAAAAAAAAAAGTAAAACAGTAAAAAAAAAATGCTATCTGAATATTCAAGGTCATCCATTTTGTCTTCCAGCTCTGAGATTCTGTCTTCAGCATGGTCTACTCTGTTAGAGAAACTTTTTGACTGAATATTTCATGTGATTTATTGTGTCTTTCATTTACAAAATGTCTGGGTCCTTTTCAATATCTCTAGCTCCTTATTGAACTTCTTATTCATATTCTGTACTGACTTCTTTATTTAGTTGTTTTTCTGTGTTCTCTTGGAATTCATTGATCTTTTTGAGATGATTTTTTTGAATTCTTTGGTATTTCATCCACTCAATGTCTTTGGAGTCAGTTGCTGGTAAATTAAGAACTTTAGGAAGTGTCATGGCATCTCATTTTTTTCCTATCTCTTGTATTCCTGTGTTGACTTTTATATATCTGTTGGGATGGCTTTCTCTTTCACTCATATGTGGGCTTTTGGGGAGCACAGCCTTCTCTTGCTGAAGTGTTGTAGAGTGATCTAGATTAAGACACCTGATAGGTGTGGTGTTCTTTGTGTTAATTGTCACTGTTCTTGCTGCTGGAGTTGTTGTTTTGCTGAAGGAAAGGATGTCCTTTTCTACTTGGGGCTTAGTTGTTAGTTTGGGGGGTTTTGTGTCCTCTATTGTTTGTATTAAATATCACTGAAATTCGAGTGTCATTAATTTGTGCAGGAGGCAAGGTGTGCTGCCTCTTGGCTGAGTTTAGCTCAGCAGCAATCTCTACTTTGCAACCTGATTGTGTCGTAGTTGGGTCACACCACTGAGCTGCCAACTTAAGTGGCCTAAAACTGAATCTGGTTGAAAAACATTTGACTTTCCTTCTCACCAATATAAGGTAGAATGGAATGGGAAATACTGTTGATTGGAGTTTTGTTTGGACAGACCAATGCACTCCCTGGGGTGGGAGGCTGGTGCAAAGTTCTAAATGGGGAGCTCTACCAACTGGTTTTTAGCTCTAATCAGTCCAGAGGGACTTTGCTGGGTGGTATCTGCCCTGATGATATTAGATCAACACACCTCTAGGGCAGGGCAGATGCCAAACTCTGCTGAGAGTTTGGATTTCAGGAAACCCCTGAGAATTCTCCTTGTGGGGCTGGAGAGGCCATCCTCCACAAGTCTCACACATCCCACTTCCCACTTCCCACAAATGTGCCCTTCCCAGATTTAATCCTGAGAATAATCATGTCTGTCTGTTCAGTTTTCTAATCTTCTTCAGTTGCCAGACTCTAAGGGAAAGTGAATTTCACTCACTTCATATCTCTGACTTGAATCCCTCAGATACGATATACTCTCTGCCTATTTCAAGTTCTGCTAGGTACATCCTAAGTCACATGGTGGGTGACTGCCAGGGCAGTTTGGTGATGTTTGCTATGATCTCACAGACTCCACATCAGCAGACTGCAGTGTGTTTTTCTCAAGATGGCTCCCATCTCAACTTCTGCTCCCCAGTTTAGAAAGAGCACTTTTCAAATACCAGTTCTCTGTGCAGGCTCTGGATCCACTGAATTCAGGCTGATTTTCTGTCCTATGGATTTTTTTGTCCCAATTTTTTCCTTTTTCTTTTTCTTTTTTTTCTGTTTGTGTTCTCCTTCCTCTTCGTGGTGAGCCAGTGCTACTGCCTCTGCTGCAACTAACTTGACTCCAATCTCATCTTTCTTTTTTTTTTTTTAATGTACCTGAATTTCTGAGTCTTTAAGAGACTCTGATTATCTGATATTGAATTTCCTCTTTCATCCACTTGCTGAGAAGCAATACTCACACTGCTTGAATCTAGAACCATGGAGCAACTGGAAATACAGCCTTCCTCTAATCTTCCATCTTGAATATCCTCCAAGGATCAATTTGGACTGTGCTTCCTATCTATTGATTCTTTCACTTGGTGCTACTGTCTCTGGGTGTGTATTGGAACCCAGACAATTTGGATCTTATAAAAGAGAAACAGCTTAATAACAAGAAAATGGAGCTTCAACATCAAAACTGGAGTCAACAGACAAACCTGAGAAAGTGTGAGAAGCTTAAGAGGGCTCCTTTTTGTTCCTGGAACATGAGTTATGTGGTGTCATTAAAATTACTTCATAATTTATACTCACTGTTCTGGAATCTGCAAAGTATCAGAAGTGTTTGTTCACTCTGATCTGTGAGTTGTCTGAAAAGACGATTCCTTTCTTATTCCTTGATTCAGTTAGAAAGAGTCTTCTGCTTGTGTATTGTGAAGAATATTAATATTAAAAATTTTCCCTTTATATCTGAACTACTTTGCAATACAGTCTTAGTGGATAGCACCTTTATCCAAGCCACTGACATGATTAAGAAGTTTCAAAAGGGTTTATTGTGACCACCACTAAGAGGCTGGTTCTGCAATATGATCTAAGAAACTCTCAAATTTATGTTCATAAAATGAAAAGCTTGATTATATTAGCTTTTTATTTCATTTGTGAAAATATCTTTCTGAACAATGGTGGGATTTTAAAATATTTCCTTGAGCAATTAAATAATTTTATTTTGTGTTTTAATGCTAGGCAAAACAGAGAAATTAAAGACATAAATATAGCATTTATTGGGATATTTTATTAGGATTTAACAGTGTAGACTCTTTAATCTTTTTTGTTGAATAACCTCCTAGTAACTGCATAAATTACTCATCGTAAAGTTGTGTTGACAGGTTCATGATGTGTTGAGATGACCTTAGGATGACAATGATAGTACAAAAGAAGGAGCTACATCAGAGCAAACTTTCTGTATACTATTAAAATTGTTACTTAAGTTAATATTTTAATTACCATTTACAAGGAAATCACTAAGAATAGTTCTCAAAAATAAAGTAAATGAAAAATAATTAAAATGATAAACTAGAAAATAAATATTTGACACTAATGAAACAATTAAGAAATCGGGAAACAAAAACAATATAACACATATAAGAACAAATAGAAAATGGCAGGCATTGGGGCTGGGGATATAGCTCAGTTGGTAGAGTGCTTGCCTCATAAGCACAAAGCCCTGGGTTCAATCCCCAGCACAAAAAATTAAAAAATTTTAAAAAAAGAAAATGGCAGACATAATGTTCTAACTCACCGGTAATTGTATTAAGTGTAAACTAAACACGAATCAAATCTAGTGGACCAAATACTGTAATCCAAAAGCAGAGATTTGTAGAATGGATAATGATCCAACTAAATGCTGCCTTCAAAAGATACTTGAATTTAAACACACAAATAGCTTGAAAGTAAAAGGATGGCAAAGACAACACTCAAACAGTAAAGGAAAGAGAGTTCAGTGGCTTTAATGATATCAAACAAAATAGGTTTTGAAACAAAAAGTGTTAGTAGAAATGAAGTAGGACTTTTGTCATGATAAGAGAATCAATCCTTTAGGAGCAAAAATATCAGCATTAATTCAATAAAAACATAATTATTAATATATATGCATCTAACAGTACAGCCCTCAAATATTCGAAGCAAATATTGAGAAAATTGAAGTGAGAAATAAACAAATGGTGGTAGATAGTTGGAGACCTTAAAAACCCTATGTTGATAACAGATAGACTCAATACAGTATTAACAAGACAATGAAAGACTTGAACACTATAAACCAATAGACCTAAGAGGTATCTATCTCCATCCCAAACAGTAATATACACATTTTCCTCAAGTGCACATGGAATCATCTCCAGGAAAGAGCAGATGTTAGATCATTTTAAAAACCTCAATAAATTTAGAAGAGTTAAAATAATACAAAACATGTTCAAAAAGAATGGAATAAAATTATAAATCATTCAAATCAAGGAAATTTGCAAAATTCTCAGGTTTATGAAAATTGACCAATGTACTTACTCCTCAATAATCTATTGGTCCAAGAAACCATGAGGGAAAGTTAAAACTACCTTAAGGCTAATAAAAATGAAAATATAACACTTCAAAACTTAGCTAAAGCTGTACTTAGAAGGAAATTTGTATCTATAAGCCCCCATATTAAAAAAGAAAAATCTCAAATTGATAGCCTAAACTTCTTCCTTAATTAACTAGAAAAATAAGAGTAAAGTAAATTCAAAGGAAACAGAAAGAAGAAAATAATAAAGACTAAATTGAAAATAAAGCAGAAAATAGAAAAAAAAATCAGCAAAACTAGAAAATGGTTACATCAACAAAATTGACAAACCTTTAGCTACAAAATTGACAAAACAGAAAGAAGACTTAAATTGTTAACATTTGGAATGGGGGGTATCTACCTATCTTACAGAAATTGAAAGGACTATAAGGGAATGAATAATTGTTGGCTAATAAATTCAGTGGCCTAGATAAAATGGACATATTCCTAAAAAGACAAACTACCAAAATTGACTTAAGAAAAGTCCATTTAAATAGAAATTTTGAATAAATTCATAATAAATCAGGATATTGCATGAACAACAATAATAATGGTCATGATGATGATGATGATGATGATTTTTTTTTATTGTAAACAAATGGGATACATGTTGTTTCTCTGTTTGTACATGGCGTAAAGGCATACCATTTGTGTAATCATAAATTTACATAGGGTAATGTTGTTTGATTCATTCTGCCATTTTTTTCCCTTCTCCCCCACCCCTCCCACCCCTCCCCTCCTTCTATACAGTCCTTCCTTCCTCCATTCCTGCCCCCCTCCCTAAACCCAACTCCAACCCCAACACTAACCCCTCCCACCCCCCATTATGTGTCATCATCCACTTATTACCGATATCATTCTTCCTTTGGTTTTTTGAGATTGGCTTATCTCACTTAGCATGATATTCTCCAACTACATCCATTTGCCTGCAAATGCCATAATTTTATCATTCTTTATGGCTGAGTAATATTCCATTGTATATATATACCACATTTTCTTTATCCATTCATCAATTGAAGGACATCTAGGTTGGTTCCACAATCTGGCTATTGTGAACTGAGCAGCTATGAACATTGATGTGGCTGTATCTCTGTAATATGCTGATTTTAAGTCCTTTGGGTATAGGCCAAGGAGTGGGATAGCTGGGTCAAATGGTGGGTCCATTCCAAGTTTTCTAAGGAATCTCCACACTGCTTTCCAGAGTGGCTGCACTAATTTGCAACCCCACCAGCAAGGTATGAGTGTACCTTTCTCCCCACATCCTCGCCAACACCTGTTGTTGCTTGTATTCTTGATAATCGCCATTCTAATTGGGGTGAGATGGAATCTTAGGGTGGTTTTGATTTGCATTTCTCTTATTACTAGAGATGTTGAACATTTTTCCATATGTTTGTTGATTGCTTGTAGATCTTCTTCTGTGAAGTGTCTATTCATTTCCTTAGCCCATTTGTCGATTGGATTATTTGCATTCTTGGTGTAGAGTTTTTTGAGTTCTTTATAGATTCTGGAGATTAGTGCTCTATCTGAAGTATGATTGGCAAAGATTTTCTCCCACTCTGTAGGCTCTCTCTTCGCATTGCTGATAGTTTCCTTTGCTGAGAGAAAACTTTTTAGTTTGAATCTATCCCAGTTATTAATTCTTGCTTTTATTTCTTGTGCTAGGGGAATCCTGTTGAGGAAGTCTGGTCCTATTCCGACATGTTGAAGCTCTGGACCTACTTTTTCTTCTATAAGATGCAAGGTCTCTGGTCTGATTCCGAGATCCTTAATCCATTTTGAGTTTAGTTTCGTGCATGGTGAGAGATATGGGTTTAGTTTCATTCTGTTGCATATGGATTTCCAATTCTCCCAGCACCATTTGTTGAAGAGGTTATCTTTTCTCCATTACATATTTTTGACCCCTTTGTCTAGTATGAGAAAATTGTATTTATTTGGGTTTGTGTCCGTGTCTTCTATTCTGTACCATTGATCCACCTTTCTATTTTGGTACCAATACCATGCCGATTTTGTTACTATTGCTTTGTAGTAGAGTTGAAGATCTGGTATTGCGATACCCCCTGCTTCACTCTTTCTGCCAAGGAATCAATCTCACAAAAGAGGTGAAAGACCTCTACAATGAGAACTGCAGAACACTAAAGAAAGAAATTAAAGAAAACCTTAGAAGATGGAAAGATCTCCCATGTTCTTGGATAGGAAGAATTAATATTGTCAAAATGGCCATACTACCAAAAGTGCTATACAGATTCAATGCAATTCCAGTTAAAATCCCAATGATGTACCTTACAGAAATAGAACAAGCAATCATGAAATTCATCTGGAAGAATAAGAAACCCAGAATTGCTAAAGCAATCCTTGGCAGAAAGATGATGATTATTAAAACTTATCACATACAAAAAGAAACCCAGGCCAATTTGCTTCACCTGTAAATTCTACTCAACTTTTAAAGAATAATTAACACCTATCCTTCTTGAGCTTTTCTATAAAAATAGAAGAGGAAGGAACAATTTCCACATCATTCTATAAGGCCAGTATCAACCTCATATCAAAACCAGGCACTGATATCACAGGAAAAAAGAATGGTAGACCAAAGTTTTTTATGATTATGGATCTAAAAACTCTCAACAAAATACCAGCAAAACCAAATTCAGCACCATATTAAAAGGATTATTTGTAGTGACCAAGTGGAATCTATCCTAGAATTGCAAAGATTAATATCTGAAAATCAATTAAGTTAAAATCATTAAAATACAAGATGAAATCATATAATCATCTCAATAGATACAGGGAAAAAACTGACAAATTCCAACAGTGTTTCTTAATGCAAACACTATAACCAGCAAATGAGGAATAGAAGGAAATTTCTTTAACCTAATAAAGACCATCAAGAATGACTCACAGTTAATATAATACTTAATGGTGAAATCTAAATATTGTTGAGATGGAAATACTTCCCAAATTCTAAGGTTGACTATAACTACCATCAAAATCCCAGCTAGCTTTTTTAGAGAAATTTATATTTATCCTAAAATTCATATGGAGACATGAGGAATTTCAAGTAGCCAAAACAATCTTGGAAAAGAACAAAGTTGAAAGACTCAGAGGATCCAAGATGGCGGACTAGAGGGAGATGTGTTCCTTGTCACTCCGTAACTCGGGTTTCAAGCAGAAGATATCTGTTTCTTGGTAAGGCAGTTTTTGCTGCTTATGGATCCCCTGCTGTTTACCACATTTGTCTACTGTGATCACCTGCAGTCTGCCAGCATATTGACTACTTTTTGAGTGCAGATTGCCACTGTCAGGCACCTATCATCTACCATTTGCCTGCCTCTTGCCTGTCCATTGCCTGCCTTTCACCTACCTATCACCCATTGCCCGAGGTTCACCTCCTGATAGGCAGTCAGCAGTCAGCAAACTGACCAGAGACCACCAGTGGAGCGCCAGCTGCCTGCTGTTACCTGGAAGGTCACTGCTACAGTATCTGCAGGTTTGATTACACGTGCCTGCCGCCATATTGAGACAACAGCTAGGCCCCGTAGGACCCCTGGCCGACTGACTGAACCCTGTCTCCAGGACCCCTTAGCCTGACTGATCACTCCCTGCCTCTAGGACCCTCACATCGACAGACTGCTCCCCGCCACCAGGACCCCCAGACCAACTAGGTTGCACCCTACCTCCAGGATCCCACAATCAGACCAACCACACCCCACCTCCAGGACCCTGCCCAACCAACCACATACCACCTCCAACATCTCCAGCACATCCAGCCAATCACGCCCACACCCCAAGCTTCAGCTCCCCATTTGCCAACACATTTGGAAGCCAGAGTGGCCATCTTGGATAATCCTGGAAGCAGTAGCTCCCATCTTTAGGTGGGGCAAAACTCATCCTGAGATGCCTGCTGGAGACTTGAAGCTCATTCTCAGGTACCTCTCATACATCACGCTACTGAAGACTGGGAGGTTTGAATACTATAGGACTGTTATAGTGTAGATTTTCTTTTTTCTCCTTATTGAAATTTTTTTTTCTTTTTTATTTATTTGGTTTTTTTAAAATTTATTTTATTGTAAACAAATGGGATACATCTTGTTTCTGTTTGTACATGGAGTAACAGCATACCATTTGTGTAATCATACATTTACATAGGGTAATGATGTTTGAATCATTCTGTTATTTTTCCTTTCCCCCCACCCCTCCCACTCCTCTTTTCCCACTATACAGTCACTCCTTCCTCCATTCTTGCACCCCTCCCACCCCCCATTATGTGTCATCATCTGCTTATCAGTGAGATCATTCGTCCCTTGGATTTTTGAGATTGGCTTATCTCACTTAACATGATGTTCTCCAATTTCATCCATTTGCCTGCAAATGCCATAATTTTATTATTCTTTATAGCTGAGTAATATTCCATTGTATATATATACTACAGTTTCTTTAACTATTCATCAATTGAAGGACATCTAGGTTGGTTCTTTACTTCTCTCACTCTTTTCCTTTTGTTTACCTGTTCCCTCGAGTCTCTTTCTCCTTTTTTGCATGCTAACAAGCAACTTCTTTTGATTACACTCTCACTCTTTCTATTATCTAGAACTTCTATATATTCTTTTCTTATCCCAATAACAGTTACATCCTACACCCCTCCGCATCCTCTTTAGATCTCCATCAGAAACTGCAGACCTTATTACAGATCTATTTGTTATACTGAAGATAATAATTGAACTCATTCTGTTTATTATGACAATATTGTTAATGTCCTCATAGGGGTTATTTTGTTTAGGGTTGCATATTGTCCAAACTGGGCACCACTAACATTGATTTCCCCCCTAAAGAAAAGGATTTGGAAACCTATAGGGTCACTATAAGACTATAGGGGGAAAATGCAATACCCCAGATCTGCACTGCTAGAAAGGAAGATACATGAACAACATGAAAAATCAAGGGACAAAAATGATCCAAACAAATCTAGATTCTATATTAATAGAATCCAGTGACAGTATGGTAGAAGGAATGCCAGAAAAGGACTTCAGATTATACATGATTAAGATGATTTGTGAAGCAAAGGATGAGATAAGAGAGCAAATGCAGGCAATGAATGATCATACCAATAAGCAGTTGAAAAAGCAACTGCAGGAAGCAAAGATCATTTCAAGGGAGATAGAGATTCTCAAAAAAACAAAAACAAAAACAAACAAACAAAAAAACAAAAAAAAAAGGAAATCCTTGAAATGAACCAAATAAAAAACTCAATGGAAAGTATCACCAACAGACTAGACCACTGGGAAGACAGAACCTCAGACAATGAATAAAAATATTTATTAAAAATAATAATAAAATATTTAGTCTTGAAAATAAAGTTGACCAAACTGAGAAGATGGTAAGAAATCATAAACAGAATCTCCAAGAACTATGGGACATCATGAAAAGACCAAATTTAAGAAGTATTGGGATTGAGGAAGGCACAGAGATACAAACCAAAGGAATGAACAACCTATTCAACGAAATAATATCAGAAAATTTCCCAAGCCTGAAGGATGAAATGGAAAATCAAATACAAGAGGCTTATAGAACACCAAAGGCACAAAATCACAACAGATCCACACCAAGCACATTATAATGAAAATGCCTAACATACAAAATAAAGATAGAATATTGAAGACTGGGAGAGAAAAGCATCAGATTACATATGGGGGAAACCAATACAGATATCAGCAGATTTCTGAGCCCAGACCCTAAAAGCTAGAAGGGTCTGGAACAACATGAAAGAACATGGTTGCCAACCAAGAATCCTATACCCAGCAAAACTAACCTTCAGATTTGAAGATGAAATAAAATCATTCCATGATAAACAAAAGTTAAAAGAATTTACAAATAGAAAGCCTGCACTACAGAATATTCTCAACAAAATATTCCATGAGGAGGAAATGAAAAACAACAATGTAGGTCAGCAAAGGGAAGAACTACCTTAGAGAAAAACCACTCAAAGGAGAAACCAAGCCAATTTAAAAACCAAAAATAAGCCAAATGACTGGGAATACAAATCATATCTCAATAATAACCCTGAACGTTAATGGCCTAAACTCATCAATCAAAAGACATAGACTGGCAGAATGGATTAAAAAGAAAGACCCAACAATATGGTGCCTTCAACAGACTCAAAGAAAAAGACATCCACAGACTAAAGGTGAGAGAATGGGAAAAAACCTACCACACACATGGACTCAGTAAAAAAGTGGGGGTTTTCATCCTTATTTCAGATAAAGTGGACTTCGAGTCAAAGTTAGAAGGGATAAAGAAGGACATTTCATACTGCTTAAGGGAACTATAAATCAGGATGACATAACGATCATAAATATTTAAGCCTGAAACAATGGTGCATCCATGTACATCAAACAAATCCTTCTCAATTCTAGGAATCAAATACACTACAACACAATAATTCTGGGTGACTTTAACACATTGATTTTACCACTGGATAGGTCTTCCAAACAAAACCTAAAAAAAGAAACCACAGAACTCAATAACACAATCAATAACCTAGACTTAACAGACATCTATAGAATATTCCATCCATCAATGAGCAAATTCACTTTCTTCTCAGCAGCACATGGAACCTTCTCAAAAATAGAACATATGTTATACCACGAAGCAGCCCTTAGGAAATGAAAAAAAATAGAGATACTGCCTTGTGTTCTATCAGATCATAATGGACTGAGAGTAGAAATCAATGACAAAATAGAAAAGAGAAATTACTCCAACACCTGGAGACTAAATAATGTGCTATTGAATGAAACATGGATAACAGAAAACATCAGGGAGGGGATAAAAAAATTCTTAGAGGTCAATGAGAATGACGATACAACATATCAAAATCTCTGGAACACTATGAAAGCAGTACTAAGAGGAAAATTCATTGCATGGAGCACATTCAAGAAAAGAATAAGAAGTCAACAAGTAAATGACCTAACATTACAGCTCAAAGCCCTAGAAAAAGAACAGAATAACAGCAAAAGTAGTAGAAGACAGGAAATAATTAAAATCAGAGCTGATATCAATGACATTGAAATGAAACAATTCAAAAAATTGACAAAACAAAAAGTTGATTCTTTGAGAAAGTAAACAAAATAGACAAACCTTTAGCCACACTAAGAGAAGGAAAGAGAAAATTCAAATTACTAGAATTCGTGATGAAAACAGAAATATCACAACAGACACCACTGAAATATATAACATAATGAGAAGCTACTTTGAAAATCTATATTCCAACAAAATAGAAAATACCAAAGACATCGACAAATTTCTAGAGACATGTGCTCCTCCCAAACTGAACCAGGAGGACATACACAATTTAAACAGATCAATATCAAGGAATGAAATAGAAGAAGCCATCAAAAACCTACCATCCAAGAAAAGTCCAGGATCAGATGGATTTCTCAGCCGAGTTCTACAAGACATTCAAAGAAGAACTCATTCCAATACTTCTCAAAGTATTACAGGAAATAGAAAAGGAAGGAACCCTACCAAACTCATTCTATGAAGCTAATATCACCCTCATGCCAAAACCAGGAAAAGACACATCAAGGAAAGAAAATTTTAGACCAATATCCTTGATGAATATAGATGCAAAGATCCTTAACAAAATATGGGCAAATAGTATCCAAAAACATATTAAGAAAATTGTGCACCACAATTAAGTGTGGTTCATCCCAGGAATGCAAGGTTGGTTCAACATTCATAATCAATAAACATAATCCATCATGTCAATAGACTTAAGGATAAGAATCATATGGTTATTTCAATTGATGCAGGAAAAAGCATTCAAAAAAATACAACACCTCTTCATGCTCAAAACACTAGAAAAATAGGGATAGTAGGAACATACCTGAACATTGTAAAGGCTATTTATGCTAAGCCCACTGCCAACATCATTCTTAATGGAGAAAAACTGAAAGTATTCCTTTTAAAAATGGGTACAAGACAGGGATGCCCTCTTTCACCCCTTCTATTCGACGTTGTACTTACTAGCCAGAGCAATTAGAGAGACTAAAGAATTTAAAGGGATATGAATAGGAAAAGAGGAACTTAAGCTTTCACCATTTGATGATGACATGATTCTCTATTTAGAGGATCCAAAAAACTCCTCCAGAAAACTTCTAGACCTCATCAATGAAATCAACAAAATAGCAGGCTATAAAATCAATGTGCATAAATCTAAAGTATTTTTATATATAAGCAATGAAATAGCTGAAAGGGAAATGAGGAAAACAACTCCATTCTCAATAGCCTCAAAAAAAAAAAATAAATAAATAAAATACTTGGGAATCAATCTAACCAAAGAGATAAAAGATCTCTGCAGTGAAAACTACAAAACATTGAAGAAAGAAATTGAGGAAGACCTTAGAAGATGGAAAGATCTCCCATGTTCTTGGATAGGCAGAATTAATATTATCAAAATGACCATACTTCCAAAGGCTCTATACAGATTTAACACAATTCCAATGAAAAATCCCTATGACATTTCTTATAGAAACAGAAAAAGCAATCATGAAATTCATCTGGAAGAACAAAAGACCCAGAATAGCCAAAACAATCCTGGGCAGGAAGAGTGATGCGGGAGGTATCACTGTACCAGATCTTAAACTCTTCTATAGGGCAATAGTAACAAAAACAGCATGGTACTGAAACCAAAATAGACGGGTAGATCAATGGTACAGGATAGAAGACATGGAGACATACCCACATAAGTACACTAACCTAATACTAGACAAGGGTGCCAAAAACTTACAATGGAGAAAAGATAGCCTCTTCAACAAATGTTGTTGGCAAAATTGGAAATCCATATGCAGTAAAATGAAATTAAACCCCTATCTCTCACTCTGCACAAAACTCAACTCAAAATGGACAAGGATCTAGGAATTAGACCTGAGACCCTTCACCAAATAGAAGAAAAAGTAGGCCCAAATCTCCATCATGTTGGCTTAGGACCAGACTTCCTTAATAAGACCCCCATAGTGCAAGAAATAAAAGCAAGAACCAATAAATGATATAGATTCAAACTAAAAATTCTTTTCTCGGCACAGGGAACAAACAATAATGTGAAAAGAGAGCCTACAAAGTGGGAGAAAATCTTTTCCACATACACTTCAGACAGAGCACTCATCTCCAAAGTTTATAAAGAACTTAAAAAATTTTACACCCAAAATACAAAGAACCCAGTCAATAAATGGGCTAAGGAAATGGGCAGACACTTCACAGAAGAAGGTGTACAGGTGATCAAAAAATACATGAAAAAGTGCTTATCATTCCCAGTAATTAGAGAAATGCAAATCAAAACCACCCTGAAAGGCTGGGGAGTTAGCTCAGTTGGTAGAGTGCTTGCCTTGCAAGCACAAGGCCCTGGGTTCAATCCCCAGCACTGCAAAAAAAAACAAAAACAAAAACAAAAACAAAAAACACCCTAAGATTTCATCTAACTCCAATTAGAATGGCTATTACCAAGAACACAAGCAATAATAAGTGTTGGTGTGGATGTGGGGAAAAAGGCACATTTATACATTGCTGGTGGAGTTGCAAATCAGTACAGCCATTCTGGAAAGCAGTAAGGAGATTCCACAGAAAGCTTGGAGTGTATCCACCATTTGACCCAGTTATCTCACTCCTCGGTTTATACCCAAAGGACTTAAAATCAGCATACTACAGTGATGCAACCACATCAATGTTCATAGCAGCTCAATTCACAATAGCTAGATTGTGGAACCAACCTAAATGCCCTTCAATTGACGAATGGATAAAGAAATTGTGGTGTATATATACACAATGGAATATTACTTGGCCATAAAGAAGAGTAAAATTATGGCATTTGCTGGTAAATGGATGAAGTTGGAAAATATGCTAAGTGAAATAGGCCAAGACCAAAACAACCAAAGGTCGAATGTTTTCTCTGATAAGTGCATGACAATATATAAGAATGGGGGGTGGCAGGGGGAAGAGAAGAATGAAAGAACTTTGGATGGTATAGAGGAAAAAAGAGGTGGGGGGGTGGGAATGGAAAAGCAGTAGAATGAAACAGACAGTATTACCCTATATATATGTATGACTACACGAATGGTGTGAATATATATTGTGTACAATCATAGAAATGAAAAATTGTACCCCATTTGTGTACAATGAATCAAAATGTGTCTGTAAAAATGAAAAATAATTTTAAAAAAGACTCACTTTACCTAACTTTAAATCTTATCACAAAGTCACAGTAATCAAGACAGTGTGGTACTTGCATAAGTATAAATATCAATGGTATAGAATTGAGAGTACAGAAAAAAAATCCTTCTGTTTATCGTCAATTGACTTTTCAAAGGAATACAATATATTCAATGGAAAGGGATAACCATTTCAATAAATGGAACCACTTGATGTCCATATAAAATTGTACCTCTTTCTTATATAATATTGAAAAAATGAATTCAAATGTATCATATACCCAAATGTAAAAGCTAAGAAGAAAACAACTAGGAAAAAAAAATGGAAAAAAATCTTCATGATCTTGATTAGGAAATGATTTCTTAAGTAGGATCCCAAAAGCTCTAGCAACAACAACAAAAATGAATAAAATGATCATCATCAAAATTAAAAGCTTTTGTACTTTGAAGGACACCCTCAAGAGAGTAAAATGACAACTCAAAATTTAGGAGAATTATTAGGAAACTATTTTTCTGACAGAGGTCTAATATATAAAGAACACTTACAATTTGACAATGAAAAGACAACCTAATTAAAGAACTGGTAAAGGATTTAAACAGATATTTCTCCAAAAAAATTTTTAAAAATCAATAAGCACATGAAAAGATGTTCAACATCATTAATCATCAGCAAATGCAAATCAAAAGCACACTGAGATGCAATTTCACACCCACTAGAATAACTACAATAAAAATATGGACAGTAACATGTATTGGCAAAGATAGAAATTAGAACACTCACATACTGCTAATAAAATATAAAATGATGCAGCCACTTTGGAAAACATTTTGGCAGTTTCTCAAAAGTTAATCACATAATTACCATATGACTCAAGATTTTCAATCCTAGATAAACACAGAAAAAAAAAAAAGAACTAAAAAACAGAAAAGTTATGTTCATGGGAAAACTTGTACATAAATATTCATAGTAATGTGATTCATAATAGCTAAAATGTAGTAACAACCTATTGCCCATTAACTGGTAAGTGATTAAGCAAAATGTTATATATTTATTCAACAGAGTATTACCAGACTGAAAAAAAAAATACTGATACACCCTAAAACATGGATAAATATTGGAACTATTACACTAAGTTAAAGATTCCAGACACATAAAGCTGTTTATGAAATGTCTAGAATAGGCAAATCCATAGAGACAGAAAGTAGATTAATTGTTTCCAGGGATTTAGAGGGAGGAGAGAATGGGAAGTACATGGCAATAAGTATGAGGTTCCTTTTTAGGGTGATTAAAATATTGTAAAATCAGGGGTTGTTTCAAAATGGCAGAATAGAGAAGGTTGCTTTCCTGGCTGTTTCATGGCATGAAGCCAAGAAAGCAGATAAACAACTTCTCAGCAAGGTGGGTAAACAAAAAACAAGGGGGATTTTACTGGAATTTAATACTAGACACTCAAAGCAGAACAGGGACTCAGGAGATTAGATATAATAAAATAAGGAAGAAATCTCCAGCACCACAGCTACTGCCGTGACCAGAGACATCACCCACAGCAGTCCCTGCATGAGCAAAGTGGAAGGATAAGGGAATTAAAGGAACCAGCATTTTTAGGAGGACTGAGGCATGTTTAGATATGGAGAGTTTAGAGATCAAAGACACTGCACAACTAAAGGCACTGCACAGTATCCCTGTATGGGAAAGAAAGCACATCTTTCCTGGTGATGTGCAGAGGACAGAGGAAGGAACGATTTTGTAGCCTTGGTGTGGGGGCCCAACAGTTGAGGGAACTGATTCCTGGCAAAACTGGGTCTGGCCCAAAATACAGGCCTGGTAAACCCACACTGCATGACATAGAGTTTGCCTCAGTGAGCAGGAGAAAATAAAATGTGGTGAGTGGTGTACACACGGAACAACTTGCTGTGGAAAACCACTCAGCTCTTCCCTTCCCACTCCAATCTGGCAGCTTGCAGGACTGGTGGGGAGAGATGTGCCTGGCCAGGAATTCTAAAGGGCAGGGGCAGGAGAGATTAAGTTTAGAGTCTGACCCTGAGACCAGGAAACACACAGTCTGCAGGTGACCTAGTGGACTAAGAATTGGCTCCTCCAGTATACAAGTAGAACCCAGGGGAGATACTTGGGGTGCAGTCTCCCAGCTTGGACCAGCAATTGCTGGGCCCTTGAGATGCACTGATTTTAAATCTCCAGACCAATTGTCATTCAGTGAAAAGCCTGGAACCCATCTAAGCCTAAACTCCACCTTCAGGAATTCCACCTATGGGATTAACTCTCTCACTTTAACAATCCCACCCCACCCTGAGGGTGGAACAAGCTTCATACTGCAAATGACCCAACCTGACACTACTGAGAAGGGAAGCTGAGAATCTTTGAACTCCAATAGAAACAGTTCTTTAGCTTTTCATTGACGTCTTTGTTTTTCCTTTTTTCTTTTCTTTGTTTAATTATAACTTTAATAATTCATGGACATTTATACATATTCATTTTTCTATCATTTCTAGCATTTCTGAAATGAGTTATTTTTCATGGATCAGTTTTTTGAGGACTTGGATATTTCTTTATATTTCAGTTTTGATTTGTATTCTTTTATGTTTTATTTTTTATTTTTAACATTTTTACTTTACATATATTTTTTCTCACTTATATGTTTCCTTTGATTCTCTTTCTTTTCTTCTGCTAACAATTAATCTCTATTGTTCTCTCTTTCACGCTACCTTTAATTTTTTTACTTGTATTTTCTCTCCTCCTCCCTCATAATCTTCACATCCTATCATTTCTGTTCTCTCCCTGTCCACCATTCAAAATTGTAAACTAACTGTCTTTATTGTAGGCAATAACTGATCATTATCATTTCTGTTTATTGTGACAACAGGGTAGACATCATAACAGGACATATTTAGCTTACTGTTGCATATTATTTTCACCAGTTTTTATTATTAGTCTCCCCCTAAATGGTGAGGTACTGGAAACCTTTGGAACACTAAAAGTCCACAGGGTAGAAACTCTACTGCCTCCGATCCATACTGTTAGATGGGTAGACGAACAAACAACATAAAAAAGTAAGGAAAAAAATCACCACGAACAAACCAAGATACTTCAATAAGAAAATCCATTGACATCCCAGTGGAAGGACTGTCAGAAAAGAGTTTAGAATGTACATAGTTAAACTAATCTGTGAGGTAAGACAATGTAAGGAGTGACAACAGAGAGAAAATACAGGAAGTCAAAGATTACTTCAATAAAGAGATACAATTCTAGGAAGAAAGTTCATTGTGTTGAACTCATTCATTAAAAGGATAGAAATTCACCAAATAAATAACTTAACATTACATCTCAAAGCCCTAGAAAAAGAACAAATCAATACCAAAAGCAGTTGAAGACAATAGGCAATAACTGAAATCAGAGACAAAATCAATGAATCAAAGCAAAAATAATTCAAAAATCTTTTAATTTTATCTTTCAATTCTTGTAAAAGACCGTGTTCAGGAGTGTCCAATTTCTACATATTTACAGATTTTTTAACTTCCCTTCCACTTTTGATTTCTAATTTAATCTATGATGTTTATATAATAATTTTAAGATTTTTCATGAACATTAACCTTTGTTTCATTTCCTACAAAATGGTCTATCCTATATAATATTCCACTTGCAATTCATATCGTTGAGTATATAAGTCTAATTGGTTTAAAAAAGTTTTCAAAGTTTTCTATTTTGAGATCACCATTTTTTATGATTTTATTTTTCTTACAGTAAGTGGTTATTGGTGTCTCAGTATAAAACTGTTATTTTCTATTTCTTTATTCAATTTTCTCCATCTTATTTTTTTATATTTTAGAAGTCTAATGTGAGTTGCAAGTGTATCTACTCTTGTTGCAGTATCTAAGGAAAGACCCCTTTTATCTTTATGTAATATTCTACTTTTCCTCTTTTTGAAATTTATTTTTAGATCATATAACTTTTTGTTTTAAAATGTTTTGCATACCATAATTTTCCACTCCAGCTTTCTTTTGCTGACTTTTTAATGTAACATTCTTTTTTTTGTGTGTGTGTGTTTTCCTTCTTTCATTAATTTTTTTTTATTGAAAACAAATGGGATACGTGTTGTTTCTCTATTTGTACATGGATAATGTAACATTCTTATATCCTTTTGCTTTCAGTCTACTTATGTCCTTCAATTTAGAGTAGCCTGTAGATTACATACAGTTGTATTTTTTTAGATTTAATTTCTCAAGCTTTTCGTTTTGATTGCTGTTATTAATAATGCATTTATAATCAAATAAATATCTGAAAGTGAAAAAAGAAAATGTTCTAAAATTAGATAATTAAAATAATTAAATTAGATAATTAAAATATATAAAGCACACAGAATTGTACACATTAAAAAGGTAAATTTTGTGGTATGTGATTTATTTTTCAATAAAACATTTATTTTAAAAATATCTGGCATACAGTAGACATTTACTAAATGTTGGTTACTTTTATTTCCATCGATCTTAATTCGGATCACAGAACAGGCATCAACCACATGGTGCTGGTTCTGCAGGATTGCAGGATGCTGGAGTTAGGGGGTCATGGAGGCTTCCATCAAAATTTCAAAGGAAAGTCTGGGAAGTCAGGCAAAGTGTAGCAGGGTTGGAGCCCCTGTGGATAGTCCCTAAGAGGGTAAGGCATAGAGATGTGAGAAGGAAGTCAAAGCTGCAGCACAGACCCTGAGATTAAGAGATGCCAGTAATGTGGAACATCTGCCAGGGAAAGCTTCAGGAATTAGGTAGAAACCAAGAAAGAGAGGCCATGAGGACTGCAACCAGCAAAGCCATAGGGGTAGAGCTGCTCAAGCCCTTTGGAGAGAACATCATGATGCCATGTGACCCAGATGGTAGACCTGGAGTTATAGGACTTGTTTGCCCAACTGGGTTTCTGTCTTGCTTTGGTACCATTCCTTCTTTTTATGCCCCTATTTCTCTCTTGTGCAGTGGAAAAATTTGCTCTGTCACTATATATTGATTTTGATTTTGATGGGGGCTCATGCTGAGAGTTTACCTTGAGTCTCAGGGGAGACTTTGGACTTGGACTTTTGGGTAAAGAAGGAACTGTTAAGACTATAGGGACTCTTGAAAATGGACTGAATATATATTGCATTGTGAGATGAACATGGGCTTTTAGGGGTCAGGGGAGTAATATTATGGTTTAAGTATGAGGTGCCCCCAAAACCTCATGTGTAAAACAATGCAAGAAAGTCTAGTGGTGAAAAAATTGGGTTATGAGAGCTTTGACCTAACTGACATATTAATCCACTGATATGTATTACCTGGGCAATAACCATAGGCAGGTGGAGACTGACTGGAAATGAGGATCACTGGGGGCAAGCCTTTGGGGTTTATATTTTGTCCCTGGTGAGCAGAGCTCTCTTTGCTTCCTATTGCCACATTCTGAACTGCTTTCTTCTGCCATGCTCTTCTGTCATGATATTCTGCCCAGACTGAACCTCTGAAATGCTGAGCCCCCAAAAAACTTTCCTTCCTTTAAAAAAATACTACATGGAGATTTCACCTCACACCAGTCAGAATGGCAATCATCAAGAAAACAAATAAGTGCTGGAGAAGATGTGGGAGAAAAGGAATCCTTTTACACTGTTGGTGGGATTGCAAATTAGTACAACCATTATGAAAATTAGTATAGAGTTTACTCAAAATAATAGAAATGGAACCACCATATGACCCAGTTATACCACCCCTTGGTATTTATCCTGAAGAACTGAAGTCAGCATACTATAGTGATATATGCATGCCCATGTTCATATCAGCATAATAGACAACAGCCAAATTATGGAACCAGCTTAGGTGTTTGTCAGTATAAATAAAATGTGTTATATATACCCAATGCAATTTTATTCAACTATAAAGAAGAATTAGGCCATTTTTAGGAAAATTGATGAGGTTTAAGCAAAATAAGCCAATTTCAGAAAGTCAAGAAATGTGTTTTCTCTCATATGTGGAAGGTGGAGGGGGGAAAAAGTGGAGTTTCATTAAAATAGGAGACCAATAGAACAGAGAAAGGGGGAACAGGGCTGGGGAGAAGGGTAAGGAAGTGGGAAGCACTGGGAAATGAAATTGACCAAATTATATTTTTATATTGTATGCATATACAAATGTGTAACAGTGAATTCCTCTATTTCCTCTATTACATATAATTATAATGCACTAATTAAAAAAAAAGAAAAAGAGTGACTTTTTTTCCTTTAAAGAGAGATATTTGAAGAAGAAGTGTGGAGGGCTGAAGTCATGTGATCCTGCTGAGAGATTATTTTCTTCATTAATAACAAGAAACTTTTGTTGACAGAAGTAGGTCTAAACACAAAAACAGGGTGGCACAGTCATTAGAGTAATTTTGTTGCCATATCAAAATTTTTTTGTAAAGGAGAGGCAATAAAATTAAATAAATTACAATAGCTATAATTGTTTCATATAGAGCATATAATTGACATGGCATAAGCCATTTGGTGGGGCATTAAAATAGCTGAAATGATCATATTACTATATTCTTGCTATTTAGACCATCCAGACATATCCTGAGATATGCATGCCTTCAGTATTAATACCTTCATTCATTAAAAAGGGGAACTTATTATGGGCAAAGTGTTTTCCTAGAGCCTGTGATATATATAAAGAATTGTGGCACAGTAATTGGTCTCAAGGAATCTAGTTGGAAAAGGTAAACAAAGCATTACTGACTGCTGTCTTTCAATCTATAAATTTTATTAAAAATTAAACTTGATGGGTAGAGTGTTTAGTGGCTACAATTAGGAGAAAATTTTGCTGTTACTGTCAAACCCTATATATTTTCAATTTCAAGGTGTCTATTTTTAAGTTTGCTATTTTGGATAATAGAAGAAAGATGTACATGGTTAAGAAAAATTCAAATGATGCAAAAGAGCATTCATTTTAAAATATATTTGCATTTCTTACAGAAAGAGATTCTCCTACAGAAGAGATGCCCTAATTTTTAAAGACACTAGTTTTACTTCATTAACTTATTATTTCATTTTCTTCTTCATTTTACCTGGGTCCCCAAACAATATACAGAATTTGGTGGGTAATCCAGCATAATGAAGCCAGCATTTTTGGCCTATTTTGATTCCCTATTCTTTTTTACAGTATTTCTACAATATTTTCTTTAAATGTTATTGATATGTTATCATTTTTGTTTCCTACTCTTCTCCTTCTTTTTCTTCTGCTTCTCTTCCACATTCATTTTAAATACATAACCCAAGAGGGATCTAAAATTCCATATTTTAATAGCATCTAATCAGCTACTAGATTTCTCTCAGACCCATGGCTTAATATCTGTGTTCAATATACTAATCTACCAAAGAGAAATGGAGCTCACCCTAACCTGCTTCTTTCAACGAGGGAGAGCCACTTAAAAAAAAATCCTGACAAGATCTTTATAATATAGCTTCATTATTTTGACATGAATTCCCTAGACATCGGCCTTATTCATATTCAAATTAAAGGGCAAAATTACCCCAAAGACAAATATAAATTACTTTTGAATTACTCAATCTCTGCTTCTCCCAATGCAGACAATTGCCTTGACATATTTTACACAGTGAAAAGGGATACAAATTTTGGCTAGCAATTAACTTTTTATTATAACTTTGAGATACTGTAGCCCAAAGAGATAGAACACAGACTTATTAATAATTCTTTTTTAGTGTTAAATTTAAAATAACCTTAAAATTGGGTCATAATGAGTGATTCTTTAAAAATCCCCAGCTAATTTTAATGCCCTAGCTTAAATAATGCTGAAATACAATGGCTTCATCTTGAAAATTTGACAACCAAATTGATATTAATTAAAGCAACTTGAGCAATTTTCCTAGGGCTCTAAAACAAAATGGAATTTGAAACTCAGTAACAAATTAGAATGACTATCACAAAATTAGATAATTAGAAGATTTTAAAAGAAGCACACATGCAACAGGGTAGGTAGTTCTACGAGGGATTATATGGAATGTAATATATGTGAACTTTTAAAAATAGATAATATCTGGGTGCACTGATTCTTGTAGGAGCTTGGAAACCTGAATCCAGAGTAGAACAGGAGGAGAAATCAATCCAATTATAAGATTGTATTAGAGGGTGGCAAAATAGTGTTCGAATGATGAATTCACCAGCAATTCAGAGTAGCTCAGAAACTTGGCATCCCACTGTGCAGGGGATGCAGACACTAAAAGATATGAAGTCAGGAGAACAGCAGTTTGGAATTTCAGGGGCAGAATCCTAATGAAGGCTTGGATGGAGGGAGCATAGGACTCAGTACCTGAGGAGCAGGCTGTTAGCATCCCATTTATATGGCTTCAGTTCAGTGCTCCATTCTAACAGGAACTTGAATTCTGAACAGTTAACTGAAGCAGAAATTCAGTCAAATGGTCTAGGATAACAGAGGGATGAGCAGAAGGCTGGGGCCTTCAGACACATGATAAGCCAGGGTTGAACACAGGCACACAAAACCCAGGATTAAAGCACTTAAATTAATCCCACACTCCAATGACTTTGTTTCGAATCTAATACACTATTGCTTGGTTGAGGTACAGTGATGAAAGCAACAGTTGCAAGATGGTTAGGAACATAGGGAGGCTAAGTGTCAGGTTGAGGGCCCTGGTGCCTTTTAAATGAGCAGAACTTAAGAAGTCAGGAAATAAAAAGCAGCTCACTCCTTGAGAAATTGTTCATGATCTAGAAAAGATGGAGCATATCGAATGGGATGCTATTTGGATACCACCTTAGCTGGCTTATCAGGTTGGAATCCCAGAGTGATGCCTCCTTAAAGATACGTGACAAGTTCATTTTCTTAAAACCAGAATATTATGAAAACTATTAGAGATAGCTACATTTACTAAGTATCTCTGTTGGACCAAAACACTTAAAATTTCAGTATTATCTATAATATTATCAACAGCTTTTTTAGATAGTAATGTTTATTGCTATTTTATAGCTAAGGAAACTAAAAGAGGTTCAGTAACTTGTCCTCACTCAGTTAATAAGGTACAGAACAGTGTCTGGCTCCCAATAATGTACTCGTTTTGGTAAAACAGCTGAGAAGAAATAGAAACAGTTAGTTAATAGTTAATTACTATTAAAGAAGATAAACAGTTTATTATCAATTAATCAAAAAATATATTTACATATACAGTTATATGTAAACTTATTTTAATAAATGTTTATGTGGCAAATGAAAATAAGATGTATGCTTTACTACTCTGATGTGTTAATGCTAACTCGTCCTTTCTCATTTGGTATTAGGGAAATCTTTAAATGATATTTATCCTTATCTATCTCTGCCGTGGCTTCTTAGTCTTTGCCTTTTTTCTCCCTGAGTTGGAGGATATGTTACCCCAGTTCCTAAGCTGCTTCTTAGTGAAGTAGAACTTGTTTTAAATCTGCTGGTATTCAAATTCCAATTTACAATTCCTTTGAGAGTCTGGGTCACACCCAAATATTGCCATGGTGTTCCCTCCCAGCTGCCCTCAAGAACCTAGCATTAACTGACACCTGATGGCAGGAAATGCTATAAAATAATAATATTAGGATAATAAAAACCTAGTTGAAAATTACCAGACTTCTTAAGATAGTGAAGTTGCTATGGATGCTATGCTACTTCTATTAACAAAAAATTTTCATTGTAAATGAATATTTTAATATTAGAAACTCCATTGCCAGAAATAAAATAGTATAGGAGATGAAAATATGTACATGAAGTGAAGAAGGCTGGAACACCAATTTATCTCTTATTTCCAAATAAAATAATACCAGATATGCTAATAAATAAAAATATACATTAGGCATCTAAATGAAGAAAGGTCAAAGTTTGGGGGACAGTCCCTGATTCAGGATAAAAAAGAAAGGAAAAGAAGCAGGGTCAGTTACAGTCTGAATGAGCAAGAAGAGCAGATTCCAGGTCTTAAAAAAATGCTGATGAAAACATCTTTTCATCAGTCTATCCCCTCAGCTCCTGTTCCTCCCAATTCCATTCATATGTACTGTGGCAGCCTGCTCTGGCATGGTCCTTAATTCAGAAACCAGTGAGGGGTGATGGGCAATTGAGAAGAGACGAACACACACATATATAGAGAGAAAGCTGGGACCAGGTGGGACACCATCCTCTGATGGAGGAACAGTGACCCAGAGTTAACTCAGCATGTTTATTGTATAGGTTTTATCATCAAAAGTTTATTTGTGGGAAAGTTTCTGAAAGAAAGCACACAATCTGAAGGATGCGGCACTAATGAGGCATTAGGGTTATCTTGTTATGCTCAGAATTCTCTATCCCTGGGAGCTGGTGCCTGAGCTCACGGTCCAGACTGATATAGCTCCATGCCCTTGCACAGAGCCACCTCAGGCTGGCATCACCATAGCAAATGGGCAATCTTGACCTGTACCTTTGCACAGGATGTTCCCAGCACAAATGCAGTCATGAGGCAGTCAGAGATCATGATCCAAGACACCGCTCTTCACAATGCACTAGTAAGCTGTACTCTACTATTTAGCTGGTCCTAGTAATGCCTCCGTGGGTAGAGATGACACCCACACCAGGAGTGAGAGGTTAGCCAACTGTACAATTAGAATGAACAGCATCCACAGGACTACCTTCACTTATGACACCAACTGCAAACTTAGGGGTTCCCAAAGTCACCCTCAAGTTTCCTGATTCACTAGCCTACGTGATACACAGAATCCACTAGAAGTTGCTGCCCATGGTTATAGATTATGATGGGGAATAAAACTGGCCAAGGTGAAAGGCATATAGAACCAAGTCCAGGAGGGATCCAAATATGGAGTTTCTGTTCATCTTCCCTCCAAGGAGACATGGACAATGCTGACTCCTTCCAGCCATGGTGTGTGACATGTAAGGTTAGCCAGGGAAACTCCCACAAATGGCATCCAAAGACTTTACTGGGGCTCAATCACAAATGCCTATATGACCAGCTTTCTGTCTCAAGACCCTTGTGGAGGTGGGGCTGATGCCTTTAGTCTATAGGCTCTTCTGGAAGCAATACTGATATCACATGGTCCAAAGACCCATCCTAAATCATAGTTTTAGACCACTGGGTGGACATTCCAAACCCTGTAGAGGTGATCCTCTGATAGTTGAAGGTACAGACTAGACCTCTCTTTGGGAAAGGTTTATTCTTCGTCACACACCAGGTCAGTCAGAAATCTTCCCCCAGAATTTTCTTTCTATAGTTGAAGAAGAAGGCATTGTATTAGTTAGGATCCCTAGAAGTAGAGTTTGAGACAGGATTCTTTTGCATATTGGCATATTCTCAGGAAAAAAATCATCAGGAAGTGAGGGAGGCAGGATAGCAGGGGGAAGAGACTGAGCAAAGAAATGGTTCCAAAAGACTGACACCCAGTCACAGACTGATCCACAGAAAACTCTTCAGAATGACTGCACCTCAGAATTGACCCACTATGAGGCAAGGGGCTTTGAATCCACATATCAGTCAGTCATTAGCAGTGGGCCCCCACTGGGTGTAAGTTAGGGATTGAGTGCCATGGTAGATTTCTTCCCAGACATTTCTGGGTGAGGCAGCTCCTAGTTTCCCAACACAATCCAGAGTTAAATGCTGGCATAAGTCAGTATCAGTCACCCTGGAAGCAGCTCAGAGGAATAAGGGCATCTCCCTCTTCTACCATTCATTCAAGCATTTCCATGATCTAGGTTTGTCTAATAGAATAGCTCAGACCTTCATTTCCAAGAGTCTGCAGTCCTTTCTAGGTTGTGGTTGCTATATACTGTTTAAACCAGGCATAGGAATATTAAGAGATTCTCCAGTGGGTCACCTGAATACCAACCCCATTTCTTCCTGCCTAAGTCCTGCCTCTTTATGATGATCTAGGTCAATAATCCTTACCATATGGCCATTAGTTTATTATTCTCCTTGCTTTCCAGCTGCTCTGAGAGACAAGGAACCCAAAGTGATCAGGAAGCACCTATAACTAAGTTTAGAAGAAAACTATTGTTTCCTCTGGAAATACAGACCTCTCAACCCATAAACCCTAAAACTATAAAGACAGGAGGACAAATTCTTCCAGTGAACCCATGTTGTATTCTAACTATGGGGGACAACTACTATATAATAATCATGACTTTAAGATATAAACAGCATTCTGAACAACAGTTCCTCTTTCTCACATGGGAGTCATATCCAAAATAGCATCTCAGTAAAGAATTCTAAATTTATGTTAATCATTGAGGTCCATTAAAACCATTTCCTTATTTATCAGAGATTTTAATACTCTTCTTATTTCAGTTGGTTCTGCCTTTGAATGGAAGAAAAACAGGAGTTATGAAGTCCTGTCTTTTACTTCAGAGTTGAAAGGATAATTTATACTACCTTCAGGAGACCACCCAATTACTCAGTGGCAAGTGGATTAAATGAGACAACTTCTACCTTCTTTTCACTTACTGTATTTGCTTATATTTTTAATTAGCAAGCAAAAATTACATATATTTATGTTGTACAACATTACACACACACACACACACACACACACAGTTTAACCTTCCTAAAACAGGTAAAGTGTGTTTTTTTTTTTTCAATTCCTTTAATACAATACTCTAAATAGTTTAAAAGAAACTAGGAGAAAGGACATTTGTTTTATCTAGCACTTCTTATCCATTGGAACTCCAACCTTTTTGGTGATAGTCTTAAAGATTCATTTCACATTCTACTGTTTGCCTTTTAGAGACGCACCACTCCCTTTTCTTTTTTAGGTCAATTTAAGGCCTAAGCTCTTGCAAAGCTCTCTATGTAATGTATTTTGTTTATTTAGACCTCTCTTTCTCAACAATATCATTAATGATTACATAGTAATTTCAAATTTTTAAGAATCTCATGTATTTTGAACCATATTCCTTTATAGAAAACATGGCCCTCATCATTTACTTCATTTCTCTGTGTTGAAACTAAAGTAAATTCCTACTTCGATCATTACCATTTATGGTTCCAAAGCCTAAAGGATTGGAAAGCACACAATCTCTCTCTTCGAACTTCCAAGCTCAAATGATCTCTCAGGCCTCTGTTAAGTTTAAGTCTGACTTAGTACTCATTGCATTTCCCACTGCTGTATTACCTGGCTTGTCAGGGAGATTTCTTTTCCTCAGGGTTGGCATGGATTTCAGAAATCATTTTTTCTTTGGATTCCACAAAAAGGTCAAAAGTCAGTTTATTTTAACCACTATCATGAATTTGATGGGGTGGTCTTCTTTATCCTCTTCACATAAAATCATTCCAAACTCCCAGAAATCTTATCCTTTTTACATTAAATAATCTTTTCTTAAGAATAGGTTTTTTTGTTCTAGAAGTTTTGCAACATTCTCTTATCAAATGCTTTAAATTTCCAATAATATTGAGCAGTTCAGAGGCAAGACAAACTGGGAAGAAACTGACTTTCATTGAGTAATAAAATCATGGATAGGAAACAGTTTGAGAAAATGGGAAGAACTGGAAAAGCTCAAGATGTGTTTAGAGGACAATGAGTCAACTAGTTTTTCTGGAGGGTTTGGAGAATGAGATGTAAAAGTTAAGTCAGAAATGAAAATGTAGAGGATTTACAGGTGAGACTAAGAATTAGGATATTATTCTGGAGTTAAGGGAAGACCCACGCAGTGTTTAGGAAGTGAATCAATATAATCTTTATTTTAAGGTATGAGATGGCAGTAAGCAGAACAATTAAAAGAACTAGTGGCAAATCAAAACCACCCTAAGATTCCATCTCACCCCAATTAGAATGGCAATTATCAAGAATACAAGCAACAACAGGTGTTGGCGAGGATGTGGGGAGAAAGGTACACTCTTACATTGCTGGTGGGGCTGCAAATTAGTGCAGCCACTCTGGAAAGCAGTGTGGAGATTCCTTAGAAAACTTGGAATGGAAACACCATTTGACCCAGCTATCCCACTCCTTGGCCTATACCCAAAGGACTTAAAATCAGCATATTACAGAGATACAGCCACATCAATGTTCATAGCTGCTCAGTTCACAATAGCCAGATTGTGGAACCAACCTAGATGTCCTTCAATTGATGAATGGATAAAGAAATGTGGTATATATATACAATGGAATATTACTCAGCCATAAAGAACGATAAAATTATGGCATTTGCAGGCAAATGGATGAAACTGGAGAATATCATGCTAAGTGAGATAAGCCAATCTCAAAAAACCAAAGGAAGAATGATATCGCTAATAAGTGGATGATGACACATAATGGGGGGTGGGAAGGGTTAGTGTTGGGGTTGGAGTTGGGTTTAGGGAGGGGGGCAGGAATGGAGGAAGGAAGGACTGTATAGATGGAGGGGAAGGGTGGGAGGGGAGGGGGGGAAGGGAAAAAATGGCAGAATGAATCAAACAACATTACCCTATGTAAATTTATGATTACACAAATGGTATGCCTTTACGCCATGTACAGACAGAGAAACAACATGTATCCCATTTGTTTACAATAAAAAAAAATAAAAATAAAATAAAAAAAAAGAACTAGTGGCAATGAAGAAATTTCAAAGCTATTTAAGCATGAGATAATAGGGTTTTACACAAAATGTAACAAAAATGGAAATAATGGATAAATAAGAAACCCCATTCCGAACCACCGGGACTATGTGGCAGTTCTTCAAATAGTTAAACATAGAATAAGCATACAACTCAGTGTTCCACTTCTAGGTATACACCCCAAAGCACTGAAAACAGATGTTCAAACAAAAATTTGAACACATGTGTTCATGGCAGCACTATTTAAAATAGGAAAAAAGATGGAAACAACCCAAATATCCATCAGTTGATAAATGGAGAAATAAAATTTGGCATATCTATACAATAGAATATTACTCAGCCATAAAAAGTAAGGGAGTATCAGTATATATGCTATTAATATGGTTGAACCCTAAAGGCATTAGGCTAAGTGAAATAATCCAGATACAAAAGGAAAAATATTGTATTATTTCATTCATTTGAAATAAATCCAAAATAAACAAATTCATAGAGACAAAAAGCAAAATAGTGATTGCCATAGAATAGGGAAAGGAGATGATGGAAAGAGACTGCTTAATAGGCATGGCATTTCTTTTGATGGTGATAAAAAAATTGTGGAACAAGATAGTAGTAATGATTGCAAGCCATTGTGAATGTACTTAATGCTACTGAATTGAATACTTTAAAATGGTAAATTTTATGTTGTGTGAATGCTTTGGTCTAAGTGTTTGTGTCCTCCCAAAATTCATAGTTTGAAACCTAATCTCCCTGTGGTGGCATTAAAGGGGTAGAGGCTTTAGAATGTGATTAAGTCAAAAGGGCTCTGCTGTCATTAATGGGATCAGTGTACCTAACTAAAGGTAACTATCTGAGGGAGTTTATTCACCCCTTCTGCCACATAAGGACACATAGAAACACCTTCTATAAAACGGAGCGTTCACCAGACACTGAATCTGCTAGTACCTTTTTTTTTTTAATTTGTTGATGGACCTTTATTCTTTTATTAATTTGTTTATATGCAGGGCTGAGAATCAAACCCAGTGCCTAACACATGTGAGGCAAGCACTAAAGCACTCTACCACTGAGCAACAACCCCAGTCCCTCTGCTAGTACCTTGATCTTAGACTTTACAGCCCCTAGAACTGTAAGTAGTACCATTAAGGTTTAGATATTAGGTGTTCCCAAAAACTCTTGCATGAGACAATGCAAGAAAATTTAGAGGTGAAATGATTGGGTTATGAGAGTCTTAACTTAATCAGTGCATTAATCCCTATTAATCCCTGAAGGGGATAACCAGATGGTAACTACAGGCAGGGAGGGTGTGGCTGGAGGAGGTGGGTCATTGGGGGCATGCCTCTGGGATTTTTATTTTGTCCTTGTTCTGTGGAGCTTTCTCAGTTTTTCCTCATTCCAGTCCTGAACTTCTGTCATGATGTTCTGTCTCACCTGGGACCCAGAGTAACCGAGTCAGCTATCTACGGACTGACACCTCTGAAACCATGAGTCCTGAAATAACCTTTTTCTCCTCTAATTGTTCTTGTCAGGTCTTTTGATCACAGCAGTGAAAAAGCTGACTAAAACAAGTACGTTTCTATTATTTACAAGTTACCCAATCTAAGGTATTTGTTATAGCAACCTGAATGGATTTACCATTAAACAAAACAAAGGGTTAATTACTAACTGATTGGAGATGTTAAGAAAAAGCCAAGACATTATTATTCAAAATATGGTTAATCAAGATACTAATGGCATTAGTTGTGCAAGTCTATTCACTTACAGAAGAATGAAATTAGACTCTTACCTCACACAACATTATGGTTTTTGACATGGAATGTCTCTCCAAAATCTCATGTGTTGAAAACATGGTACCCAATGCAGCAAAGTTCAGAGGTGGAACTTTTTAGGCAATGATAGGAGTTCTGACCAATTCAGTGAATTAATTCATTGATAGCTGGGAGATGAACTACTGGGAGATGGTCTCTCTCTCTCCCTCATTCCCTCCCTCCCTCCCTCACCTGCCATGAGCTAGAGACTTTCCTCCACCACACCTTTCCTCCGTGATGTTTCTGCCTTGGAGCTAGCCAGCCATGGACTCAGACCTCTGAAACTGTGATCCAAAATAAACTTCTCCTCCTCTACACTGTTTTCATTGGTATTTTGGTCACAGTGACACAAAGTTTACTAACACACAGAATGTATAAAAACTAACTCAAAATGAATTAAAGGTTTAAATTTCAGACCTAAAATTATAAAACTATTAGAAAAAAAAAAAACATAGAAGAAAAGCTACATGACATTGATCTGGGGGAAAAATTTATATGACACCAAAAGTACAGGAAACAAAAAGAAAGATAGACAAATGGGATTAGATCAAACTAAAAAGCTTCTGTTTGTGTTAAGCAAAATAATTCAGACTCAGAAAGTCAAGGGTAATGTTTTCTCTCATATGGGGAACATGGAGAGAGAAAAAAGATAAAAAGGATCTCATGCAAATAGAATGGAGTCAGTGGGGAACAGGAAGAGAATCAGGAGAGAAGAAGGGAGGAAAATGGGAAGTACTGGGGAGTGAAACTGATCAAATTATGGTAAGCACATGTATGAATATGTCACAATAAATCCCACCATTATATATAATTATTATGTACCAATTTAAAAATCTGCACAGAAAAGAAAAATTAATAGAGTGAAAAACTGAGCTACAGAATGGGAGAATATATTTGTAAGCGGTATATGTAATAAGGGGTTAATATCCTAAATATATAAAGAACACAAACAACTCAATAGAAAGAAAATAAATAATTTGATTAAAAAGTTAGAAAATCCCCTGGATAGACATTTTACAAAAGAAGACAAAAATGATCATCATGTATAAGAAAAAAATTCAACATTACCAATTATCAGTGAAATGCAAATTAGGATGTTATTATCAAAAAGACAATACATCAGAAGTATTGGAGAGGATTTTCAGAAAGTAAAATATTTATATAATGTTGGTGAAAATGTAAATTAATACTGCCATTATGGAAAACAGTAAGGAGTTTCCTCAAAAATTAAAAATAGAACTCCTTATGATCCAGCTATGCAACAATTGGGTATAAATCCAAAGGATATGAAATCAATATGTCAAACAGATATCTGTACTCCCATGTTCTTTGCAGCATTATTCACAATAGTAAAGATAAGGAAAACAAATAAAATGCATGAAGAAAATGTGATATATGTACACAATGGAATATTATTCTACTTTTAAAAAGAAGGAAATCTTATTATTTGTGACATTGTGGATGACCCTAGAGGATGTTGTTAAGTGAAATAAGGCAGGTACAGAAAGAAAATTATCACATGATTTCACTTATATATAGAATCTAAAAAAAGTTGAACTCATAGAAACAGAATAAAATGGTCACTTCCAGAGGCAGGGGTGGGCTAGGGATATTTGGGAGATGTTGGTCAAATAAAATAAAATTTTAGTTATAGAGGAAGAATAAGTTTAAGAGATATATTGTTCATCATGGGGACTACAGTTAATTATAATTTATACTTGAAAATTGCTGAGAGTGAATTTTAGTGTTTTAACCACAAAGTAATAAGTATGTGAGGTAATGCATGTATTAAATAGCTTGATTTAGTTAGTCCACTATATATGTATTTATTGAAACTTCATGTTGTACACTATAAATATATATAATTTTTACTTGTCAATTAAAATAAATAAATGCATCTTTAAATTGTCCTTTATCTCTGACTCAGGAGCTTTGTGTCTTCTGCCAGCACCTCCGAAACTACCAGGTTAATTTATTGGCATGTAAGTAGCATTAGATCTCAGAGCTGATGGAAAAGAAAAATGATGGAAGGTTCTTACTGTAGCTGTGGGTAGTATTCTTCTACGTAATTATAAATGAGCACCCATCCATCTTGAAGCTGAATTTTCTTTAACATAATATTCATACATATAAGATTCTTGTTTCTCCTATTGACATTATTTTGATTATATTCATTTGTTAAGCAAACACAGAGCATAATTACAAAGCATTCTGAAGTTAAATAAGTAAAGGTCACTGTGCTCAAATTAGTTTTTCCTATCCTTGGATTTCTCCCCTGACTATAGGAAGGAAAACATAGAAGGTTATTGTCTCAGCTGACTCTAACTCAGTAGGAATATTATTAGTATGGTTATCACTATTCCAAATTTGATGTGAGACTAGAACACTCAACTAGAAATTTCCAGTAATCACTTGACTAGAACTTGGAGAAAATGTTAGAATTAGAGATAAAGATGTATTATTTTAAAGTTTGTGACAAGCTTGCCTGAGATACACCACTTATTTTATTTTCTACATTTCAACTTACTTTCTGACTTTTGAAACATCATTGGTAGGGAGGAAAACCGACCTTGGTTGTTCCTGGGGACAATCTTCCTCCTGGGTTTTACTGTAACTTCAGGTGTTATGTAGTGCCAGGGCGAGGACAGGAAATTACAATTCCCACTTGGCATCTATTGTTCTGTCTCAATGGTTTCTCCAAATCTGGAATCTCTCTATGCCAGGTCAGTACCTGGGAATCTCTTTAGAACTGGCTATGTCCCACCTGCTGAGGTCCTCAAGAGCCATCTTCTCCAGCTGCTGTTTTCCCCTGCGGTTTCCCTGGTGCCTCAGCTCTAGACCCATCGATTTCCTTTTCATCTCCTACCCTCAGTCAAAGTGATTATTATTTTAGCCTGAGGCAGATTTTTGTTCTGGCATGTTCTTTTGAAACGTGCCACCTGTGCCTTAGAAATGTCTTCTTCCTTTCTTTTAACTTTTCCTTTAAGTTTTCCTAAAAGTTTGCACTTTTGCAATGCAAAAAGCAAGAACTGGGCGCTATTGCTGTTTTCCACTGTGTTGCGTTCCTCTTCCAAGGCAATGGTCATAGAACTACATCGTTAGGAGGGAAGAAGGGGGAAAATACAGATGCAAAACCCCATAAATTCAAACAGAGAAACAACATGTATCCCATTTGTTTACAATAAAAAAAAAAAAACAGAGAAACAACATGTATCCCATTTGTTTACAATAAAAAACCCCATAAATTAATATCTCAAAATAGTTTCCAGCTGCACAGATTTGATCATAAAATGGATAAGCAGAAGCTATAAAAATTAACAAAATATTTTGTTCTATTATATCCAAATTCATTGGTATCTTGCCCTTTAAATTGCACTTCTACTATAAAACTTTTCAAACTATTTTAATTCATGGTGATTTTTTTTTTCTGGACTCACAAGAACTACTTTTCACTATTTTCATTTTTGTTAAGAATCATGTGTTGGGTTGGGGACTCACTTGGTAGAGTGCTTACCTAACATGCACAAGTCCCGGGGTTCGATTCCCCAGCACCATCAAAAAAAAAAAAGAAACATTGTCACCTTGTGACTTACCTTGCTCTTAAAATATACTAATGTATATTTGGGAGATTTAATTTTGTATTTATCTCACAAAGAATTCAGCATTAATTTTCTGCCAAGGTAGGCAAGCTATTTGAATTAATACTCATACTGAAAACACTGAAAAGAAATAGAGTAGAATACATGTTTTCATTTCCTTAAGAGCTCCAAAGAACTGGTAAAATCATAGAACCTACCACAGAAATACCCAAGGGAAATCTGAAATCTAGCAAGAGAAGTTACAACACTAAAGTCACTTTTGGTCTGACAGACTGTCATTCTCAAAAATCTTTGGTTCAGTTTTGACAAACGTATGGGTGCTGGAGATAGATGTTAAAATTCCAGGTGAGAGATCAAGAGTCTAATAGATTTTCCCAAATTAAATTGAAGTCCCAAAAGCCTATGTTCTCAGGATACAGGTAAAACAAGTAAATCTGCTCTAACAACCACTTCCAGAGGACTGCAAAGAACATTGCTTTGATGCTGAAAAGAAAAAAAGGAGGAGGGATTAAATTTTTCTCTGAGAATTTGTGACTACAAACTGTACCCTCCCATGAATATGCAACCTGAATTTATATCATCTGGTGTTCCAGAGAACCTCAAACTATGAATATGTTTTGAGATGGTCCTGAACTGGAGGCTGTGAAGAGCAAACACAGATATTTCTAGAGAAGGTATTGTGATAGACTCAATAGCATCACTCACTCAAATAGTATCCATGTCTTAATTCCTGACGCCTGTGAATAAGTGACCTTTCTTGGCAGGTGTAGTGTGATTAAGTTAAGGATCTTTTTTTAAAAATATTTTTTAGTTGTAGATGGACACAACACCTTTATTTTACTTATTTATTTTTAGGGGGTGCTGAGGATTGAACCCAATCCTTCACATGTGCTAGGCAAGCGCTCTACCACTGAGCTACGCCCAAGTCTCTAAGTTATGGATCTTGACATTTTCAGATTATCCTGAATTATCCAGGTGGATGCAAAGTCAACACAAGAGGTCTTATAAAAGGGGGAGGGAGAATGGAATCAGAAATAGGAGATGTGATAATGGAAGCAGAGGTTGAATAATTTGAGATATGGTCCAGGATGAAGAAGATGCAGGCGAGGAAGCAGATTCTCCAGAAGAATGCCACCCTATTGACACCACGATTATAGTCTTCCAAACTGTGGCAGAGTAAGTGTGTTGCTTTCAGCCACTAAATTTGTGGTGATTTGTTATAGGAACAACAGAAAATTGTACAGTATATATGTCTCAAAGTATTCTCATAAATAATTTTCAGAAACGAGCCCTACACAAAATAGCAAGCATAGAAAAATTAAAGTCACAATGAGTGAAACCAGAAGAAATATCAGAATAGATAATACAAAGTATTCAGATATAAAATTTTAAGTGCAAATTTTAAAACCTTCTATGCCACTGTATTTAAAGAAATAAAAAATAAGTTGAATTTTTTCTGTAAAAAATAGATATAAACAAAACTGAACTGACCAATTAGAAATCTTTAAATGTTTGTTTTTCATTAGAAATAAAAAATTAAAATACACAATAACCACAATTTAAAATGTAGTAGATGAGTTTATGATTAGCAGACTAGAGCTGGTTGAAGAAAGAATAAACAAACCAAAAAATAAATTAGAAGAAATTATCCAGAATGCAGCATGTAAGATTAAAAAGACATAAAATATGAAAGAAAAGTTAAGAAAAAGAATATACAGTTATCAGTGTTCCAGAAGGAAAGTAAACAGAGAATGGACAAAGATCATATTTGAAAAGATCATGACTGCTAATTCATAATAAGGGTTGTGGGGGGAGCTAGGGAAGAATAGAGTTATTTTGGATTAGACAGAGGGGAGGGAGCGAGGGGTTCTGGAGGTAGGAAGGATAGTAGAATGAGTCAGACATTATTACCCGAGGTGCATATACGACTGCATGACTGGTGTGCTTCTACATCATGTTCAACCAGAAGAATGAGAAATCATGTTCCACTTATGATGATGTGTCAAAGTGTATTCCACTGTCATGTATAACTAATCAGAACAAATTAAAAAAAAAAAAAAAAGATCATGGCTAAGATCTCCAGAACGGACAAAAGACAATCTACAGATTCAACATGAACAAATAGGTAAATAAAATGAAATCATAACCTAGGTATATCATAGTGAAAACGCAGAACACCAAAAACAAAAGGCTTTTCAAAGAAGGCCAGATTTAAAATATCACCTTCAAAAGAGCAACTGTTATTACTACTTTTTTCAATAGTAACGATGGAAGTCAGAGACAGTAAAACACCTTCAACTTTTCTTAAAGAAAATAATTGCCAACCTTGAATTCTATGTACCAAGAAAAATCATTTTTGAGACTGAAGGCAAAGTAGCAACTTTCAGAGACACAAAAACCAAGAGAATGCAACCAGCAGTTCACACTAATGAAGATTCTAAAGGATAACTGAAGGCAAAAGGAAAGCCATCTCAAATGGAAGATCTGAGGTACAAAAGGGAAGACAGAACAATATAAGTGAATATAAATGGGTGAATACAAATGAACTATGACTTTAAAGAGAATTAATAATGTCTCATCAGATAAAAAAATTGCAACATAGAATTAAAATGTTTGAAAACATGTAAGTGAAGATGAGGAGAAATGACTTTAATGTGTTTTAAGAAAATTGCATATAGAAGAAAAAGTAGGTCCAAATCTTCAACTTTTTGTCTTAGGATCAGACTTCCTTAACAGGACTCCCATAACACAACAAATAAAAGCAAGAATCAACAACTGGGATAGATTCAAACTAAAAGGCATTCTCTCAGCAAAGGAAACTATCAGTAATGTGAAGAGAGAGCCTACAGAGTGGGAGAAAATCTTTGCCAATCATAGTTCAGATAGAGCGCTAATTTCCAGAATCTATAAAGAACTCAAAAAACTCTACAACAAGAATACAAATAACCCAATCAACAAATGGGCTAAGGAAATGAACAGACACTTCACAGAAGAAGATGTACAAGCAATCAACAGATATATGAAAAAATGTTCAACATCTTTAGTAATAAGAGAAATGCAAATCAAAACTACCCTAAGATTTCATCTCACCCCAATTAGAATGGCGATTATCAAGAACACAAGCGGCCGTTCAAGGCTAGCCTCTTGGAGCTGACCGCCCAGTGAGAGACTTTCTACATAGAACCAGCCACAAGCCCCCGAACCAACGGAGAGCCTCAATCCGCAAACAGCCTCTGGGATCAGGGCAGGGCAGCCAGACACCTCTTCAGGCGGCTCTGCCCACTCCGGCTGCAGGCTCTCTTCTCGGGGCGATCCAAGATGGCGGCCTAGAGGGAGACTGCACCCCCTGTCGCTTCAGAACCCAGGAGTTAAGAAGGGGAGGCATTGAGAGACTCGGACTGAAATAGAGCCATGGGTGAGTCTGCCCACTGGGTAAAGCTCGGCCGGGGGGGCAGGCCCAGATAGAGGTGGCTTATCGGAGCCGGGCAGGGCAGCTAGAGTCTTCCCAAGGTAGCCTTCCACACTCCGGCAGTGAGCTCCTCCCACACGGCCAGCTGCACGGTGCAGGCCCACAGTGAGAGCATTTCAGCACAGAGCCAGTTCCAAATCGTGGAACCAGTAGGGGGCTAGGGGCAGTTTTCTTCGGATACGCTGCTTTATCAGATTCCTCCAAGACATCAGGCTACTGAAGGCTGGGAGGTGATACACTGGAAATCTACTGGGACACTATAAGCCAATAGTGGAAAACTGCAATATCTCAGGGTCCCACTGACAACTGACCAATATGAGAAAACAAGGGAAGAAAATGTCCCAAACAAACCTAGATACTACATCAATAAAACCCAATGACAGCACAGCAGAAGAAATGTCAGAAAGGGAGTTCAGAATGTACATAATTAAAACAATCAGGGAAGCAAATGAGGAGATGAAAGAGCAAATGCAGGCATTGAAGCAGGAGATGAAAGAGCAAATGCAGGCATTAAATGATCGCACCAATCAACAGTTAAAAGAGCAAATACGGGAAGCAAGAGATCATTTCAATAAAGAGTTAGAGATACTGAAAAAAAAAAAACTGAAATACTTGAAATGAAGGAAACAATAAACCAAGTTAAAAACTCCATAGAAAGCATAACCAATAGAATGGAGCACCTGGAAGACAGAACCTCAGACATTGAAGACAAATTATTTAATCTTGAAAGCAAAGTTGGCCAAACAGAAAAGATGGTAAGAAATCATGAACAGAATCTACAAGAATTATGGGATATCATGAAAAGGCCAAATTTAAGAATTATTGGGATTGAGGAAGGTTTAGAGAAACAAACCAAAGAAATGAACAATCTATTCAATGAAATAATATCAGAAAATTTCCCAAATCTGAAGAATGAAATGGAAAACCAAATACAAGAGGCTTATAGAACTCCAAACATACAAAATTACAACAGACCCACACCAAGGCACATTATTATGAAAATACCTAACATACAAAATAAAGACAGAATTTTAAAGGCCGCGAGAGAAAAGAATCAAATTACATTCAGAGGGAAACCAATAAGAATATCAGCAGATTTTTCAATCCAGACCCTAAAAGCCAGAAGGGCCTGGAACAACATTTACCAAGCCCTGAAAGAAAACGGATGCCAACCAAGAATCTTATACCCAGCAAAACTTACCTTCAAATTTGACGATGAAATAAGATCCTTCCATGATAAACAAAAGCTAAAGGAATTTACAAAAAGAAAGCCAGCATTACAGAATATTCTCAGCAAAATATTCCATGAGGAAGAGATGAAAAACAACGATGCAAATCAGCAACAGGAGGCGCTAGCCTAAAGGAATAGCCAAATAAAGGAGAAACCAAATCATGTCAAAAACAAATATGAGTCAATTGACTGGGAATACAAATCATATCACAATAATAACCCTGAATGTTAATGGCCTGAATTCATCAATCAAAAGACACAGACTGGCAGATTGGATTAAAAAGAAAAATCCAACAATATGCTGCCTGCAAGAGACTCACCTCATAGAAAGAGACACCCATAGACTAAAGGTGAAAGGATGGGGAAAAACATACCATGCACACGGACACAGCAAAAAAGCTGGAGTATCCATCCTCATCTCAGATAATGTGGACTTCAAACCAAAACTAGTCAGAAGGGATAAAGAAGGACATTACATGCTGCTTAAGGGAAGCATAAATCAGCAAGATATAACAATCATAAATATCTATGCCCCGAACATTGGTTCATCCACGTACGTCAAACAAATCCTTCTCAATTACAGAATTCAAATAGACCACAACACAATAATACTAGGCGATTTTAACACACCTCTCTCACCACTGGATAGATCGTCCAAACAAAAATTGAATAAAGAAACTATAGATCTCAACAACACAATCAGCAATTTAGACTTAACAGACATAGATAGAATATAACATCCAACAAAGAACGAATACACTTTCTTCTCAACAGCACATGGATCCTTCTCTAAAATAGACCATATTTTATGCCACAAAGCTACTGTTAGCAAATACAAGAAGATAGAGATACTACCTTGTACTCTATCAGATCATAATGGATTGAAATTAGAAATAAATGACAGAATAAAAAACAGAAACTTCTCCAATACTTGGAGACTAAATAATACACTATTATACGATGAATGGATAACAGAAGACATCAGGAGGGAAATAAAAAAATTCTTAGAAGTAAACGAGAACAAAGACACATCATATCAAAATCTCTGGGACACTATGAAAGCAGTACTTAGAGGAAGATTTATTTCATGGGGTGCATTCAAAAAAAGAAGTAGAAATCAACAAATAAACGACTTAACACTACAGCTCAAAGTGCTAGAAAAAGAAGAGCAGACCAATACCAAAAGTAGTAGAAGACAGGAAATAGTTAAAATCAGAGCCGAAATCAACGAAATCGAAACAAAAGAAACAATTGGAAAAATTAACAAAATAAATAGTTGGTTCTTTGAAAAAATAAATAAAATTGATAAACCCTTAGCCACACTAACAAAGAGAAAGAGGGAGAAAACCCAAATTACTAAAATTCGGAATGAACAAGGAAACATCACAACAGACACGAGTGAAATACAAAACATAATTAGAAGCTATTTCGAAAATCTATACTCCAACAAAACAGAAAACCTCGAAGACATCAACAAATTTCTAGAGACATATGAATTACCTAAACTGAACGAGGAGGACATACACAACCTAAATAAACCAATTTCAAGCAATGAAATAGAAGAGGTCATCAAAAGCCTACCAACAAAGAAAAGTCCAGGACCAGATGGGTTCTCAGCCGAGTTCTACAAAACCTTTAAAGAAGAGCTCATTCCAATACTCCTCAAACTATTCCATGAAATAGAAGAGGAGGGAACCCTCCCAAACTTGTTCTATGAAGCCAATATCACCCTGATACCTAAACCAGACAGAGACACATCGAGGAAGGAAAATTTCAGACCAATATCCTTAATGAACATCGATGCAAAAATTCTCAACAAAATTTTAGCAAATCGCATACAAATATATATTAAAAAGATAGTGCACCACGATCAAGTGGGTTTTATCCCAGGGATGCAAGGTTGGTTCAACATTCGGAAATCAATAAATGTCATTCACCATATCAACAGACTTAAAGTTAAGAATCACATGATTATTTCAATAGATGCAGAAAAAGCATTCGATAAAATACAGCATCCCTTCATGCTCAAAACACTAGAAAAAATTGGGGTAGTGGGAACATTCCTAAACATTATAAAGGCAATCTACGCTAAGCCCATGGCTAATATCATTCTAAATGGTGAAAAACTGAAAGCGTTCCCCCTAAAAACTGGAACAAGGCAGGGATGCCCTCTTTCACCACTTCTATTCAACATCGTCCTTGAGACTCTAGCCAGAGCAATCAGACAAACCAAAGAAATTAAAGGGATATGAATAGGAAAAGAAGAACTCAAACTATCCCTGTTCACTGATGACATGATTATATATTTAGAGGAACCTGGAAATTCCACCAGAAAACTTTTAGAACTCATAAGTGAATTCAGTAAAGTAGCAGGTTACAAGATCAATGCTCATAAATCCAATGCATTTTTATACATAAGTGATGAATCTTCAGAAAGAGAAATTAGGAAAACTACCCCATTCACAATAGCATCGAAAAAAATAAAATACTTGGGAATCAATCTCACAAAAGAGGTGAAAGACCTCTACAATGAGAACTACAGAACACTAAAGAAAGAAATTCAAGAAAACCTTAGAAGATGGAAAGATCTCCCATGTTCCTGGATAGGCAGAATTAATATCGTCAAAATGGCTATACTACCTAAAGTGCTATACAGATTCAATGCAATTCCAATTAAAATCCCAATGATGTACCTTGCAGAAATAGAGCAAGCAATTATGAAATTCATCTGGAAGAATAAAAAACCTAGAATAGCTAAAGCAATCCTCAGTAGCAAGAGCGAAGCAGGGGGTATTGCAATACCAGATCTTCAACTCTACTACAAAGCAATAGTAACAAAAACGGCATGGTATTGGTACCAAAATAGACAGGTAGATCAATGGTACAGAATAGAGGACATGGACACAAACCCAAATAAATACAATTTTCTCATACTAGACAAAGGTTCCAAAAATATGCAATGGAGAAAAGATAGCCTCTTCAACAAATGGTGCTGGGAAAACTGGAAAACCATATGCAATAGAATGAAATTAAACCCCTATCTCTCACCATGCACAAAACTCAACTCAAAATGGATCAAGGACCTTGGAATCAGACCAGAGACCCTGCATCTTATAGAAGAAAAAGTAGGTACAAATCTTCAACTTTTTGTCTTAGGATCAGACTTCCTTAACAGGACTCCCATAGCACAAGAAATAAAAGCAAGAATCAACAACTGGGATAGATTCAAACTAAAAAGCTTTCTCTCAGCAAAGGAAACTATCAGAAATGTGAAGAGAGAGCCTACAGAGTGGGAGAATATTTTTGCCAACCATACCTCAGATAGAGCGCTAATTTCCAGAATCTATAAAGAACTCAAAAAACTCTACACGAAGAATACAAATAATCCAATCAACAAATGGGCTAAGGAAATGAACAGACACTTCACAGAAGAAGATGTACAAGTAATCAACAGATATATGAAAAAATGTTCAACATCCCTAGTAATAAGGGAAATGCAAATCAAAACTACCCTAAGATTTCATCTCACCCCAATTAGAATGGCGATTATCAAGAACACAAGCAACAATAGGTGTTGGCGAGGATGTGGTGAAAAAGGAACACTCATACATTGCTGGTGGGGTTGCAAATTAGTGCAGCCACTCTGGAAAGTAGTGTGGAGATTCCTCAGAAAGCTTGGAATGGAAACACCATTTGACCCAGCTATCCCACTCCTTGGCCTATACCCAAAGGACTTAAAATCAGCATACTACAGAGATACAGCCACATCAATGTTCATTGCTGCTCAATTCACCATAGCCAGATTGTGGAACCAACCTAGATGCCCTTCAGTTGATGAATGGATAAAGAAACTGTGGCATATTTATACAATGGAATATTACTCCGCAATGAAGAATGATAAAATTATGGCATTTGTAGGCAAATGGTCGAAATTGGAGAATATCATGCTAAGTGAAATAAGCCAATCTCAAAAAACTAAAGGACGAATGATCTCGCTGATAAGTGGATGAGGACATATAATGGGGGTGGGAGGGGTTAGCATTAGGTTTAGGGTTAGGTTTAGAGTTAGGCTAAGGAGAGCGGTAAGAATGAAGGAAAGAAGGACTGTATAAAGGGAAAAGGGTGGGAGGGGTGGGGGGGAAGGGAAAAAAAAGAAACATCATTACCCTATGTAAACGTAAAGAAAAAAAAAAAAAAAAAAAAGAACACAAGCAACAATAAGTGTTGGTGAGGATGTGGGGAAAAAGGAACACTCATACATTGCTGGTGGGGTTGCAAATTAGTGCAGCCACTCTGGAAAGCAGTATGGAGATTCCTCAGAAAGCTTGGAATGGAACCACCATTTGACCCAGCTATCCCACTCCTTGGCCTATACCCAAAGGACTTAAAATCAGCATACTACAGAGATACAGCCACATCAATGTTCATTACTGCTCAATTCACCATAGGCAGATTGTGGAACCAACCTAGATGCCCTTCAGTTGATGAATGGATAAAGAAACTGTGGCATACATATACAATGGAATATTACTCTGCCATGAAGAATGATAAAATTATGGCATTTACAGGCAAATGGATGAAATTGGAGAATATCATGCTAAGTTAGATAAGCCAATCTCAAAAAACTAAAGGACAAATGATCTCGCTGATAAGGGGATGAGGACATATAATGGGGGGTAGGAGGGGTTAGCGTTAGGGTTAGGGTTAGGTTTAGGGTTAGGGATAAGGAGGGTGGTAAGAATGGAGGAAGGAAGGACTGTATAGAGGGAAAAGAGGGGTGGGAGAGGTGGGAGGGGTGGGGGGTAAGGGAAAAAAATAACAGAATGAATCAAACAACATTACCCTATGTAAATTTATGATTACACAAATGGTATGCCTTGACTCCATGTACAAATAAAGAAATAACATGTATCCCATTTGTTTACAATAAAAAAATTATCTATTAAAAAAAAGAAATAACAAAATGATAGTTGACTTGATCAAACTGATGGCAGTTTAGTAAAGAATATGGGGGGTGGAAATCAGGCAGTATTTAAAGTAGCTGAATAGGAAAAATAAAGAGGTATGCTATGATAATATCTGAATGTGTTTCCAAAGACTTTTCAGGGTCCTTTTGGCTTTCTCTCTTTTTTTCTACCTGTAAAGCATTTCCCAGGATTCAGTCCTAGGCCCTCTCCACCATTTTCTTGCCTTTTGCTACTTCCTAGATGTCCATGCCTCCCAAACCCATATACTCAAGTTACTATGTTTCTTTTTAAGTTCTGTTTTCATTATTTCCAGTTGCTTACTTGACATTTCCATCTATATTTTCTATAAATAAAATATATATAAAAACCTCAAAAAAAAAAAAAAGAAAATTTCATTGTGCTGAAGGAAAGTAAAGTGATTAACTTCCATGAGTTAGGGATAAATTTTTAAATCTCTAGTGTCACCACTAAGAAAAAAGAAACCTAGTGTATAACTTCCAACTAGAAAAAAGGTAATATAAAAAGATTTTTTTTAAGTAGTCAAAAACCAGGCAGAAATGAGAGAAAAAGAAACACAGTAAAGTTAGGACAAGTAGAAATCACAAGATGAGATGATCTATTTAAACCCAACTAGCTCAGTAATTGTATGAATATAGATTTAATGCTTTAGGAAAAAGAGATTCAGGATGGATAAAATAACAAAATTTAACCATACATTGTTTACATGAAACAAATCTAAACAATGAGAATCAAATAAAAGAATTCTAAATTCTCACCCCAAAAGCAAGAAAGGATAGCTATAACCCTATTAATATTGAATAAGTAAATGCAAAGGCAGAGTGCTTGCTTGCCTAGCATGCCCAAAGTCTTGGGTTCCATCCACATTACCACAAAATAAAATAAATGCAAAGGCAAAAAGCATTATAAAGATAAAGAGGCTAATTTTGTTATGAAAAAAATGTGTTTGATGGAAAATAAAAGCATTTCGAATCTGTATAATCCTAATAACAAAGTCTCAGAATGTGTAAATGTCTTCACCTTGGAACATTTTTAATGCACCTTTCAAAAATTATACAAAAGGAAGACAAAAAACGATGAGCATATAAAAGACTTGGATAAAATCAACAAACTAGTCCTAAATAAAATATTGCTACAGAATGCACACACTTTTTTCTGAGCGCTTGTGCAGCATTACACAAAATTGGGCTATAAGACAAGTCTTAGCAAATCTAACATGATTAAAATCATATAGAGAATATTCCTTTGTCTCAAGAAAGTTAGGCTAGAAATATCAACAACAAGAACAAAGAGTTAAGGGTCTGTGAGTGAAGCTCAGTGGTAGGGCATACACTTGGCATCCATGGGACCCTGGGTTCCATCCTTAGCAACATAAGAAGAAGAAAAATAATTAAAATAGGGAGACCAACTGGGAATGTTGCTTAAGTTCTGGTAGAGAAGAATAAACTTGGGGAAGGATGGGGGGGCAATTATGGGGGGCATTATGCCAGTAACAGTGAGGAAGCGGGGGTGGGGTGGGGGGAATAGAAGGTGAGATCACTACAAGAATGTTCATTTAAAATACATAGTAACAGGGCCATCCAGAAGGGCTACAAATATTAGTAAAGAGGCACTTTTGGGAGAGACCAAGAAACAATTGTTTCCTATATACTCTTTTATGTAACATAATATCATCATCCTATTAGTCAATAAGTAGTTTTACATCCCTTCTTTTACTTAGTATTATATAGAGCTAGCTTTTTTCATGCCATCACATACATTTGATAAAATGGCAATATGATGTTTCATTCATGTGATATCAGTTTACTTAGCGGGACTTTTATTGCTGGACACCATTTTAAAGAATATTTATGAAATTTTTATTTATTTTTCATAATTAGGATTATTCCCTTAGGAAAGATTCAAGCATTGTAATTACCAGGTCAAAAGACACACATTTTTAGGGCACTTGATATTTTGCCTTCTAAAATATTTATATTTATTTACATGTCCATCTGCAAGGAGGATAGAGAGGATAGACTCCTTAATGATATCCGAAATTATGCTATTATTCCTTGAAATTTTGTTAAATTTATGGATGATATAAAGAAATTTTTTAAATTTGTATTTTTTTGATTACCAGTGAGTTAGTCATCCCCATTGTGTGTTGAAGACTTATATATCCCCCTTCCTTGAAATAATTTTCTTTTGTATAATCATTCTTAGAATTTTATCAAATTTATATCATCACTGCAAAATAACTGTGATTTTTTGCCATAATGTTGATGATTGTCTCAATTTTTTTCCACATTTTTTATTGTTGCATGATAGTTGTACTTACTGACAGAATTTGTTGAGACATGTTCATACATGCGCACAATAAAACCATAAAATTTGGCCAATATCCTTCCCCAGCACTTCCCACGTCCCTCCTCATCTCCTGTCCCTTGTTCCCTTTCCTCTACTGATCACCCATTGATTTATTTTTTTTCCTCTTCCAGTTTTTTTTAAATTTATTTTTATTGTAAACAAATGGGATACATGTTGTTTCTGTTTGTACATGGAGTAACAGCATACCATTTGCGTATTCATACATTTAAATAGGGTAATGATGTTTGATTCATTCTGTTATTTTTTCCTTCCCCCCCACCCCTCCCACCCCTCTATTTCCTATGCAGTCCTTCTTTCCTCCATTCTTGCCCCCCCACCCCCCACTATGTGTCATCATCTGCTTATCAGTGAGATCATTCATCCTTTGGTTTTTTGAGATTGGCTTATCTCACTTAGCATGATGTTCTCCAATTTCATCCATTTGCCTGCAAATGCCATAATTTCATTATTCTTTATAGCTGAGTAATATTCATATATATATGAATATATGAATATATATATATATATATATTCATATATATATCACAGTTTCTTTATCCATTCATCAACTGAAGGACATCTAGGTTGGTTCCACAATCTGGCTATTGTGAATTGAGGAGCTATGAACATTGATGTGGCTGTATCTCTGTAGTATGCTGATTTTAAGTCCTTTGGGTATAGGCCAAGGAGTGGGATAGCTGGGTCAAATGATGGGTCCATTCCAAGTTTTCTAAGGAATCTCCACACTGCTTTCCAGAGTGGGCTGCACTAATTTGCAGCCCCACCAGCAATGTATGAGTGTACCTTCTTTCCCACATCCTCGCCAACACTATTGTTGCTTGTATTCTTGATAATCGCCATTCTAATTGGGGTGAAATGGAATCTTAGGGTAGTTTTGATTTGCATTTCTCTTATTACTAAAGATGTTGAACATTTTTTCATATGTTTGTTGATTGCTTGTAGATCTTCTTCTGTGAAGTGTCTGTACATATCCTTAGCCCATTTGTTGATTGGATTATTTGCATTCTTTGTGTAGAGTGTTTTGAGTTCTTTATATATTCTGGAAATTAGTGCTCTATCTGAACTATGAGTGGCAAAGATTTTATCCCACTCTCTAGGCTCTCTCTTTGCATTGATGATAGTTTCCTTTGCTGAGAGAAAGCTATTTAGTTTGAATCTGTCCTAGTTATCGATTCTTGCTTTTATTTCTTGTGCTATGGGAGTCCTGTTAAGGAAATCTGATCCTAAGCCAACAAGTTGAAGATTTGGACCTACTTTTTCTTCTATAAAATGCAGGGTCTCTGGTCTGATTTCAAGGTCCTTGATCCATTGTGAGTTGATTTTTGTGCAGGGTGAGAGATAGGGGTTTAGTTTCATTCTGTTGCATATGGATTTCCAGTTTTCCCAGCACCATTTGTTGAAGAGGCTATCATTTCTCCATTGCATATTTTTGGCACCTTTGTCTAGTATGACAAAATTGTATTTATTTGGGTTTGTGTCTGTGTCCTCTATTCTGTACCATTGATCTACCTGTCTATTTTGGTGCCAATATCATGCCGTTTTTGTTACTATTGCTTTGTAGTATAGTTGAAGTTCGGGTATTGCGATACCTCCTATTTCATTCTTCCTGCTAAGGATTGCTTTAGCTATTCTGGGTTTCTTATTCTTCCAGATGAATTTCATGATTGCTTGCTCTATTTCTGTAAGGTACGTCATTGGAATTTTAATTGAAATTGCGTTGAATCTGTGTAGCACTTTTGGTAGTATGGCCATTTTGACAATATTAATTCTGCCTATCCAAGAACATGGGAGATCTTTCCATCTTCTAAGGTCTTCCTCAATTTCTTTCTTCAGTGTTTTGTAGTTTTCATTGTAGAGATCTTTTACCTCTTTGGTTAGATTGATGCCCAAATATTTTATTTTTTTTTTTGAGGCTATTGCAAATGGAGTTGTTTTCCTCATTTCCCTTTCAGCTGTTTTGTCGCTTGCGTATAAAAATGCTTTAGATTTATGGGTGTTGATTTTATAGCCTGCTATTTTGCTGAATTCATTGATGAGGTCTAGAAGTTTTCTGGAGGAGGTTTTTGGATCCTCTAAATAGAGAATCATGTCATCAGCAAATAGTGACAGCTTAAGTTCCTCTTTTCCTATTCATATCCCTTTAATTTCTTTGATCTGCCTAATTGCTCTGGCTAGAGTTTCGAGGACAATGTTGAATAGAAGTGGTGAAAGAGGACATCCCTGTCTTGTTCCCGTTTTTAAAGGGAATGGTTTCAGTTTTTCTCCATTAAGAATGATGTTGGCCATGGGCTTAGCATAAATAGCCTTTACAATGTTCAGGTATGTTCGTAATATCCCTATTTTTTCTAGTGTTTTGAGCATGAAGGGGTGTTGTATTTTGTTGAACACTTTTTCTGCGTCAATTGAAATAACCATATAATTCTTATCCTTAAGTCTATTGACATGATGGATTATGTTTATTGATTTACAGATGGTAAACCATCCTTGCATTCCAGGGATGAACCCCATTTGATTGTGGTGTACAATTTTCTTAATATATTTTTGGATACAGTTTGCCAATATCTTGTTAAGGATCTTTGCATCTATATTCGTCAAGGATATTGGTCTAAAATTTTCTTTCCTTGATGTGTCTTTTCCTGGTTTGGGTATGAGGGTGATATTAACTTCATAGAATGAGTTTGGTAGGGTTCCCTCCTTTTCTATTTCCTGGAATACTTTGAGAAGTATTGGAATGAGTTCTTCTTTGAAGGTCTTGTAGAGCTTAGCTGAGAATCCATCTGGTCCTGAGCTTTTCTTGGATGGTAGATTTTTAATGGCTTTTCTATTTCATTGTTTGATATTGATCTGTTTAAATTGTATATGTCCTCCTGGTTCAGTTTGTGAGGAGCATATGTGTCTAGAAATTTGTCAATGTCTTCAGTAGTTTCTATTTTGTTGGAATACAGATTTTCAAAGTAGCTTCTCATTATGTTATATATCTCAGTGATGTCTGTCATGATATTTCCTTTTTCATCACGAATTTTAGTAATTAGAGTTTTCTCTCTCCTTCTCTTTGTTAGTGTGGCTAAAGGTTTGTCTATTTTGTTTACCTTTTCAAAGAACCAACTTTTTGTTTTGTCAATTGTTTCAATTTCATTGATTTCAACTCTGATTTTAATTATTTCCTGTCTTCTACTACTTTTGCTGTTATTCTGTTCTTCTTTTCCAGGACTTTGAGCTGTAATGTTAGGTCATTTAGTTGTTGACTTTTCATTCTTTTCTGGAATGCAGTCCATGCAATGAATTTTACTCTTAATACCACTTTCATAGTGTCCCAGAGATTTTGATATGTTGTATTGTCGTTCTCATTTACCTCTAAGAATTTTTTTATCTCCTCCCTGATGTTTTCTGTTATCCATGTTTCATTCAATAACATATTATTTAGTCTCCAGGTGTTGGAGTACTTTCTCTTTTTTATTTTGTCATTGATTTCTATTCTCAGTCCATTATGATCTGATAGAACACAAGGCAGTATCTCTATTTTTTTTCATTTCCTAAGGGCTGCTTTGTGGCATAACATATGGTGTATTTTTGAGAAGGTTCCATGTGCTGCTGAGAAGAAGGTGAATCCGCTCATTGATGGACAGAATATTCTATTATGTCTATTAACTCTAGGTTATTGATTGTGTTATTGAGTTCCATGCTTTCTTTGGTTGATTTTTGTTTGGAAGAGATATCTAGTGGTGACAGCGGTGTTAAATCACCCAGAATTATTGTGTTGTGGTCTATTTGATTCGTGAAACTGAGAAGGATTTGTTTGATTTACAGGGATGCACCATTGTTTGGGGCATATTTACTATCGTTATGTCTTCCTGATATATGGTTCCCTTAAGCAGTATGAAATGTCCTTTATCCCTTCTGACTAACTTTGGCTTAAAGTCCAGTTTATCTGATATAAGGATGGAAACCCCCACTTTTTTACTGAGTCCATGTGCATGGTAGGTTTTTTCCCAGCCTTTCACCTTTAGTCTGTGGATGTCTTTTTCTATGAGTCTGTTGAAGGCACCATATTGTTGGGTCTTTCTTTTTAATCCATTCTGCCAGTCTATGTCTTTTGATTGATGAGTTTAGGCCATTAACGTTCAGGGTTATTATTTATTTTGTCAATTTTTGTATTGTTTCTTTTGTTTCAATTTCGTTGATTTCAGCTCTGAGTTTAACTATTTCCTGTCTTCTACTACTTTTGGTGTTGGTCTGTTCTTCTTTTTCTAGGGCTTTGAGCTGTAGTGTTAGGTCATTTATTTGTTGAGTTTTACTTCTTTTATTAAATGCGCTCCATGAAATAAATCTTCCTCTAAGTACTGCTTTCATAGTGTCCCAGAGATTTTGATATGATGTTTCTTTGTTCTCGTTTACCTCTAAGAATTTTTTAATTTCCTTCCTAATATCTTCTGTTATCCATTCATCATATAATAGCATATTGTTTAATCTCCAGGTGTTGGAGTAGTTTCTGTTTTTTACTCTTTCATTTATTTCTAATCTCAATCCATTATGATCTGATAGAATACAAGGTAGTGTCTCTATCTTCTTGTATTTGCTGACATTAGCTTTGTGGCATAATATATGGTCTATTTTAGAGAAGGATCCATGTGCTGCTGAGAAGAAAGTGTATTCGCTCTTGGTTGGATGGTATATTCTATAAATGTCCATTAAGTCTAAATTATTGATTGTGTTATTGAGATCTATGGTTTCTTTGTTCAAGTTTTGTTTGGAAGATCTGTCCAGTGGTGAGAGAGGTGTGTTAAAATCACCTAGTATTATTGTGTTATGGTCTATTTGGTTTCTAAAATTGAGAAGGATTTGTTTAACATACATGGATGAGCCACTGTTTGGGGCATAGATGTTTATGATTGTTATATCTTGCTGATTTATGCTTCCCTTAAGCAGTATGAACTGTCCTTCCTTATCCCTTCTGACTAACATTGGCTTGAAGTCCACATTATCTGAAATGAGGATGGATACTCCAGCTTTTTTGCTGAGTCCATGTGCATGGTATGTTTTTCCCCGTCCTTTCACCTTTGGTCTATGGGTATCTCTTTCTATGAGGTGAGTCTCTTGCAGGCAACATATTGTTGGATCTTTCTTTTTAATCCAATCTGCCAGTCTATGTCTTTTGATTGATGAATTCAGGCCATTAACATTCAGGGTTATTATTGAGATATGATTTGTATTCCCGGTCATTTGGTTCATATTTAAAATTTTATTTATTTATTTATTTATTTTTTGACACATCTTGGTTCCTCCTTTATTTGACAGTTCCTTTAGGATAATTCCTCCCTTTGCTGATTTGCTTCTTTGTTTTTTATCTCTTCCTCATGAAATATTTTGCTGAGAATGTTCTGTAATGCTGGCTTTCTTTTTGTAAATTCTTTTAGCTTTTGTTTATCATGGAAAGATTTTATTTCATCGTCAAATTTGAAGGTAAGTTTTGCTGGGTATAAGATTCTTGGTTGGCATCCATTTTCTTTCAGAGCTTGAAAAATGTTGTTCCAGGCCCTTCTAGCTTTTAGGGTCTGGATTGAAAAATCTGCTGATATCCGTATTGGTTTCCCCCTGAATGTAATTTGGTTCTTTTCTCTCACAGCCTTTAAAATTCTGTCTTTATTTTGTATGTTCAGTATTTTCATTATAATGTGCCTTGGTGTGGGTCTGTTGTAATTTTGTGTATTTGGAGTCCTATAAGCCTCTTGGACTTGATTTTCCATTTCATTCTTCAGATTTGGGAAATTTTCTGATATTATTTCATTGAATAGATTGTTCATTTCTTTGGTTTGTTTCTCTAAGCCTTCCTCAATCCCAATAATTCTCAAATTTGGCCTTTTCATGATATCCCATAGTTCTTGCAGATTCTGTTCATGATTTCTTACCATCTTCTCTGTTTGTTCAACTTTGTTTTCAAGGTTAAATATATTGTCTTCAATATCTGAAGTTCTGTCTTCCAGGTGTTCTATCCTATTGGTTATGCTTTCCATGGAATTCTTAATTTGGTTTATTGTTTCCTTCATTTCAAGGATTTCTGTTTGGTTTTTTTTTCAATATCTCTAACTCTTTATTGAAATGATCTTTTGCTTTCTGAATTTGCTCTGTTAACTGTCGATTGGTGTGATCATTCAATGCCTGCATTTGCTCTTTCATCTCATCATTTGCTTCCCTAATCATTTTAATTATGTACATTCTGAACTCCCTTTCTGTCATTTCTTCTGCCATGCTGTCGTTGGATTCTATTGATGTAACATCTAGATTTGTTTGGGGCATTTTCTTCCCTTGTTTTCTCATATTGTTCAGGAATCAGTGGGTCATTAAGATATTGCAGATTTCCTCTATCGACTTATAATGTCCCTGAAGATTGCTAGTATATTCCCTTCAGTAGCCTGAAGTCTTGGAGGAAGTTGATAATGCGGTGCTCCACGAAGAAGCTGCCTCTCTAGGGGTGGTGACCCTCAGGTGGCATATATTCCCTACTAGTGGTCAGAGGTGCCTCCACTTGTTGACCAATGGTCATCCAATGGGGAACTAGGCTGCGGGCTGAGGCAAGGCCTGTTTGGGCCTGTGTCTCTGGTTTTACCATACCTGTGGGAAAACCTCATCCGGCAGGGAAGACTCACTCGGTGAGGATGTCTCGCTGCTCAGTTCCACTCCTAGAGGTTCCCTTCAATCTACAACTACTGCCTGGGCTAGGCTGTCTTCCTCTGCAACGTTCCCAGGGGCCCGGACCTACCTCCTGGGCCTGGGAGCCTCACCCTTCGCAGGCGAGTCTCCTTAGGCTGCCTCTCCCAGAGAATCTGCCCGCAGTCCTGGAAACTTCGCTCCGCCCCTAGGCGTGTCTCTGTGCAGCTCTTCCAGCAAGAAGCCACCTAGCTCCTGGGACCCTGCGCTGCACCTAATCGCCTGGCTATGCGGCCCCTCCTCTGAGCCGCCACCTGGAGCCCCGTACAATAGCTCCGATACCCAGAGACCCGCCACACACCTCCTCCTCAGGACAGCCGCCCGGTTTCCGACGCAGTCACTAGGAGTCCAAGCAACTCACTTCCTCCTTCCGCCAACCGCCCGTAGCCCTAGGCAGTCACTCCAAGCCCAAGTGACCCGCCCTGTTCCTCCTCCTCCTCCTCGGGGTAGCCCCCTGGGTGTTCAGGAGCGGTGGCTCCGAGACCAAGCAACCCACCGCGCTCCTCCTCCAGGCAGACCACCGGTGTTCAGGAGCGGTCGCTTTGAGTTCAATCAACTCACCACTCGCCTCCTCCTCTGGCAACCGCCTGTGGCTCTGATGCAGTCACTCCTAGACCAAGCGACCCACCGCGCTTCTCCTCTTCCTCCAGGCAACCCCCCGGGTGTTCAGAAGTGGTTGTTCTGAGTCCAAACAGCTCGGGATGCAGCTCCTCCTCTGGCAACCGCCTGTGGCTCTGATGCAGTCACTCCTAGACCAAGCGACCCGCCACGCTTCTCCTCTTCCTCTGGGCAACCCCCCGGTGTTCAGTAGCGGTCACTCTGAGTCTAAACAGCTCACCACGCAGCTCCTCCTCTGGCAGCCGCCCGGAGCCCCAGTGGTTGCTCCGAGTCCAAGCGCTGTGCTGAGCCGCCTCCTCTACGATGACCCCAGTTGTCCGTGTTTACCGCTCCAGTGGGGGGAGGGGCGTCTCGCCGAGCAACTCTACTTCACAAAGTTCCCTGCGTTCCGGGGCTACCACCCCATCCGGGACGCCTCCCCAACGGGAGAGACTCACCAGTGGCTTTGAGTTGGTCCCAAGTCTCTCACTATCTCCTCTTTTGAATCCTGCATCCTGGAGCAACATGAAATGCAGCCGCCCTCTAGGCTGCCATCTTGAAACTCTCAGGGTTATTATTGAGATGTGATTTGCATTCCCAGTCATTTGGCTTACTTTTGGTTTTTAAGTTGGCTTGGTTTCTCCTTTGAGTGGTTTTTCTCTAAGGTAGTTCCTCCCTTTGCTGACCTACATTGTTGTTTTTCATTTCCTCCTCATGGAATATTTTGTTGAGAACATTCTGTAGTGCAGGCTTTCTATTTGTAAATTCTTTTAACTTTTGTTTATCATGGAAGGATTTTATTTCATCTTCAAATCTGAAGGTTAGTTTTGCTGGGTATAGGATTCTTGGTTGGCAATCATGTTCTTTCAGAGCTTGAAATATGTTGTTCCAGACCTTTCTAGATTTGAGAGTCTGGGTTGAGAAGTCGGCTGCTATCCGTATTGGTTTCCCTCTATATGTAATCTGATGCTTTTCTCTCGTGGCCTTCAAAATCCTATCTTTATTTTGAATGTTCGGCATTTTCATTATAATGTGCTTGGTGTGGATCTGTTGTGATTTTGTGCCTTTGGTGTTCTGTAAGTCTCTTGTATTTGATTTTCCATTTTATTCTTCAGGTTTGGGAAATTTTCTGATATTATTCAGTAGCCTGATGCGAGAGGTAGCTGACAATGAGCTTCCAGTCTCCAATAGGGATTTGCCCCACCTAAAGAATGGAATTTGTCCCACTTAAAGATGGAAACTTCTGCTTTTTCAATAAGGAGAAAAAAGAAAATCTACAGTATAACAGTCGTATAGTAGTGAAACCTCCCAGTGTTCAGTAGCCTGATGCATGAGAGGTACCTGACAATGTGCTTCAAATCTCCAGCAGATGTCTCAGGATGGGATTTGCCCCACCCAAAGATCGGAGTGATGGCTTCCAGGATTATCCAAGATGGCAGCTCTGGCTTCCAAATGTGTTGGCAAATGGGGAGTTGCAGCTCAGGGTGTGGATGTGGTCAGCAGGAGGTCCTGGAGGCGAGATGCGGTTGGTCAGGCCAGGGTCCTGGAGGTCGGGTGTGTTTGGTGTCGTTGCGGGATCCTGGAGGCCGGGTGCAGTCCATCTGGGGTCCTGGTGATAGGGCACAGTCAGTTGATCTGGGGGTCCTGGTGGCAGGGAGTAGTCAGTTGATGTGAGGGTCCCAGAGGCAGGGAGTGTTCGGTTGGGCTGAGAGATCCTGGAGATGGGGCTCAGTCTGGCCAGGGGTCCAATGGGGCCTGACTGTTGTCTCAAAATGGCGGCAGCCACATGTAATCAAACCTGCAGGTACTGTAGCAGTGAACTTCCAGGCAACAGCAGGCAGCTGGTGCTTCACTGGCAGTTGGTGATTAGTTTGCTGACTATTGTCAGTCAATTGTGAGGTGAACCTCATGCTTTGGGTGATGGATAGGTGTAAGAGTAAGGCAAGCAATGGACAGACGAGAGTAAGGCAAATGACAGATGATAGGTGCCTGACAGTGAGCAATCTGCACTCAAAAAAGGCATCGATATGCTGGCAGACTGCAGGCGGTCACAGCAGATAAATGGAGTAAACAGCAGGGGATGGATAAGCAGCAAAAATTGCCTCACCAAGAAACAGATATCCTCTGCTTGAAACTAGAGTTACGGAGTGACAAGGAACGCAGCCTCCCTCTAGTCCACCATCTTGGATCTCTCTCCTCACCCATTGATTTATAGAAGATCTACCCCCATCTTTGTTTTCCATTTTTCCCTCTAGATTTTGCGTATGAGACAAAACATGCAACTCTTGATCTTCTGAGTTTGACTTATTTCACTTAAAACAATGGCCTCTAGTTCCATCCTTTCTTCTGTGAATGTCATAATTTCATTTTTTTTGACTGAATAAAATTCCATTGTGTATATGTACCACATTTTCTTTATCCATTCATCCACTGATGGACACCTAGGCTGGTTCCATTGTATTTCCATTATGAATTGTGCTATTATAAACATGGATATTCATCTACCACCACAGTAAGATGACATTAATTCTTCTGGATAATTATCAAGGAATGGTGTAGCTGGGTCATATGGTGGTTCCATGTCTAGTCTTTTGAGGAACATACATGCTGATTTCCATTGTGGTTGTACAAATTTACAGTCCCACCAATGGTGTAAAAGCATTCCTTTTTCTCCACATCCTCTCCAGCACTTATTATTTTTTGTATTCTTGATGACTGCCTTCTGACTGGTGTGAGATGAAATCTCAGTGTAGTTTTTATTTGCATTTCTGTCGGGGTTCCCGGGACCCCCAGCCTTGGGCATGGTCAAGATGGCGCCTGGCGCTGAGCCAAAAGCGGCCAGCTATACAGTAAACAACCAGCGAATTCCAATGATTGGCTAGTTAACGATGTGATTAGAGCATGCCCCCCTCATGTACCTATTCTATGCTTGCAGCTGTCCGCGCGTTTACCTCGTGTGCTCTCCCCTGATTGGTTGAAGTGTATATAAGCTTGGTGGGTGGGGGAGTAGGGGTGGCTGAAGCGGAAGCTGGGAGTAAGAAGAAGCTGAGAGAAGAAGAAGCTGAGAGTAGGAGAAGAAGCGAGGAAGAAGAGTGCGAGCGAGGACGTGAGCCGAGCGGGAGGAGCGGAGTGACCGGAGCAGGCGAGAGTTAAGCAGAGGAAAAGAGAGAAGAGAGAAAGAAAAGAGAGAAAGGGATTAGAAAAGAGGGAAAGAAAGGAAGACTGTGCACAATAAACTTCCAAAGCTTCAGACGTTTGTCGTGTCTCTCTCTACGGCCAGAGGGAACACGATACATTTCCCTAATTCTCACCGCACATCCCAAGTGGGGAGGGAAAGGATTCCTGTAGGAGGGATGGACTGGCTGCGAAATAAAAGCTAATGAAATTTATCATAAATCATGACAGAAGACAGAATTACCTTTGAAGCAGGGGCATGACCAACTGAGCTGTCAATAAGGGACTGGCTCTAACAAAGGAAGGAGCCCACGCTTGGTTTATTTATAATGGTACAGATCAAAAGGGGCCAGTAGGAGCTGCTTCTGTGAAAAACAGGATAAGGGGTGGAGTTAAGCAAACCATTTGGCTCTAGCTGGTCATTTGCACATTCAGGACCTGCTTTTGAACTTCAGCAGTGAGCTAACACTGCTCACTTGACTCAGGCAATCTTGATCAGTTATTAATAACTGAGGATTCCTAAGACCAGATTTTCCTGGTTAATGGCACAGCTATACTTAATTCTCCTACAGGTCATGGGTGGCTTCCCACACCTAATTGCTAATATGTTGAACATGTTTTCATGTACTTGTTGGCCATATGTATTTCTGCTTTGGGAAGTATCAGTTTAATTCATTTTCCCATTTATTAATTGGATTCTTTAATTTTTTGGTGTAAAGTTTTTTGAGATCCTTACATAGTCTACATATTAATCCTGTCTCAGAAGACTGGCTAGGATTTTTTTTTTCCCATTCTTTTCTGTCTTTCCATTCTTAATTATTTCCTTTGCTATGCAGAAGCGTGTAATTTGATGTCATCCATTTATTAACTCTTGGCATTATTTCCTGAGCTTTTGGGATCCTAATGAGAAGATCATTGCCTGTGCCTAAAAGTTGCAGTTTTGATCCAACATTTTCTTCTAAGAGTTGCATAGTTTCTAGTCTAATTCCTAGGTCTTTGATTCATTTTGAATTGATTTTTGTGCAGAATAAGAGATCGGAGTCAAGTTTCATTCTTCTACATGTGGATAGCCTGTTTTCTCAGCACCATTTGTTTAAAAAGACTGTCTTTTCTCCAATGTGTGGTTATGGAACTTTGTCAAGGATCATATGACTGTAGATGTGTGGGCTTGTCTCTGTGTTTTCTGTTCTGTACCATTGGTCTATGTGTCTGTTTTTATGTCAGTTACCATGCAGTTTTTGTTACTATAACTCTGTAGTATAATTTGAAGTCAGGTATTGTGATGCCTCCAGCACTTTCTTGGCTTAGAACTGCTTTGTTTTTCTGGGTCATTTGTTCTTCCAAATTAATTCTAGGACTGTTTTTTCTAGTTCAGTAAGAATGTCATTGGTATTTTAGCAGGAATTGCATTGAATCTGTATTCGGTTTTGGTAATATGGACACTTTAACAATATTAATTCTACCTATCCACGAACATGGGAGGTCTTTCCATTTTCTGAGATCTTCTTCAATTTCTTCCTTTGGTATTCTATAGGTTTCATTGTAGAGGTCTTTTACCCCTTGGTTAGATTTATTTCTAGGTATTTCTTTTTGAGGCTATTGTGAAAGGAGTTATTTTACTGATTTCATTTTCAGCAGATCTGTTGATGTATAAAAAAGCTACTGATTTTTGCATGTTGATTTTGTAACCTGCTACTTTGCCAAATAGTATTCTTTGTGTATTAGCTCTACCAGTATTTTGGTGGAGTTTTTTTTTTTTTTTTTAATCTTCTAGGTATAGGATCATATAATCTGCAAACAGTGATAATTTAACTTCTGCTTTTATTCCTTTTATTTCTTTTTCTTGCCTAAATGCTCTAACTAGACTTGTTAACACTATATTAAATAGGAGTGGTAAGAGTGAACATCCTTGTCTTGTCCCAGATTTTAAAGGACATGCTTTTAACTCTTCTCCATTTATTTTGAGGTTGGATTTAGGGTTTTCATATATAGCCTTTGTGATGTTGAAGTAGGTTCCTTCCAGCCCTAGTTTCCTCACGGATTTCATCATGAATTGGTTCTGAATTTTGTCAAAGGCCTCTGCATCTATTGAGATGAATAAGTGATTTTTGTCCTTAATTCCTTTTTCATTGTTTTTCTTTCTTTTCTTTATTCTTTTAATGTGATGAATTACATTTATTGACTTGAGTATCCTTCAATCTCCGGAATAAATTCCACTTAGTCATGCCACACAATCATCTTAATATGTTGTTGAACATAAGTTGCTAATAATTTACTAAAAGTGTTTTTGCATCTAAGTTCATCAGGAACATTGGTCTGTAGCTTTCTGTCCTTGATGTGTCCTTATCTGGTTTTGGTATGAGTGCAATAGACTGAATTTGAAAGTGTTCCATCTCTTTCTATTTCATGGAATAATTTGAGGAGTATTGGCATTGGCTCCCCTTTAAAGGTTTAGTAGAATTCAACTGAGAATCCATCTGGTTCTGGGCTTTTCTTTGTTGGAATACTTTTTATTCCTGCTTCTATCTTATTGTTAGTTATTGGTCTGTTTGGGTTTTCTGTGTCCTCTTTATTCAGTTTTGGCAGATTATTTATCTAGAAATGAATCAATTTCTTCTAGGTTTTCCAATTTACTGGCATGTAAATTTTCAAAATAGTCCCTAATGATCCACTGGATTTCCATGATGTCTCCTTTTTCATCTCTAAAAATTTTATTAATTTTGGTTTTCTCTCTTTTTCTTTTGGTTAGTTTGGCTAAGGGCAATCTTGTTTACCTTTTCAAGTTTATCTCTTTGTTTCATCCATCTTTTCTATGTTTTTTTTGTTTGTTTGTTTGTTTGTTCTCAAGTTCATTGATTTCAGAACTGATCAAAATGATTTCCTTCCTTCTACCGGTTTAGAATTGGTTTTGTTCTTTTTCAAGGGCCTTGAGATGCATCATTAGGTTCTTTATTTGAAATCTTTCTGATTTTTTATTTGTTCTTTTTAAATATACATGACAGTAGAGTACAGTTGATATATAGACAAGAAAAATAACATTATAATTAGGATCCCATTTTGCAGTTCTACATGATGTGAAGTTTTACTGGTTGTGTATTCATATATATGTATTCATATATGTGTATTTATATGTCTGATTCATTCTGTCTTTCCTATTCCCCTCCACCTTTCCTTTCCTTCCCCTTTGTCTAATCCAATGAACTTCTTTTCTCCCCACCCCTTATTGTGTGTCAGCATCCACATATCAGAGAGAACATTTGACCTTTGGTTTTTTGGGGGATTTGCTTCTTTCATTTAGCATGATACTCTCCAGTTCCATGCATTTATGAGCAAATACCATAATTTCATTCTTCTTCATAACTGAGTAATATTCCATTGTGCATATATGCCATTCATCTGTTGAAGGGCACCTGTGTTGATTCCACAGCTTAGCCATTGTTAACTGAGCTGCTATAAACATTGATGTGGCTGCATCACTGTAGTATGCTGATTTTAAGTCCTTTATGAATAAACCGAGGAGTGATATAGATGGGTCAAATGACAGTTCCATTTCAAGTTTCCTAAAGAATCTCCACACTGCTTTCCAAAGTGGTTGCACCAATTTGCATTCCCACCAGCAATGTATGAACATGCCTTTTTCCCCACATCCTCACCAACATTTATTGTCACTTGCATTCTTGATAATTGCCATTCTGACTGGAGTAAGATGAAATCTCAGTGTAATTTTGATTTCCATTTCTCTAATTGCTAGAGGTGATGACATTTTTTCATATATTTACTGGTTGATTGTATTTCTTCTTCTGTGAAGTGTTGTGTTTGTTCTGGTTCTGTGAAGTGTTGAATCAACCCATTTATTGATTGGGTTATTTGGGGTTTTTTGGTGTTCAATTATTTTAGTTCTTTGTATAGCCTGGAAATTAATGCTCTATCTGAGGTGCATGTGGTAAAGATTTTTTCCCATTCTGAAGGCTCTCTCTTCAAATTGTTGACTCCTTCTGTTGCTGAGAAAGTTTTTAGTTTGATACCATCCCATTTATTGATTCTTGATTTGACTTCTTGTGCTATAGGAGTCTTGTTGAGGAATTCAGTTTCTAAGCCAACATGATAGAGTTGGGCCTACATTTTCTTGTGTTAGGCACAGGGTCTCTGGTCTACTGCCTAGATCCTTGATCTACTTTGAGTTTTGTGCAGCGTGAGAGATAGGGGTTAAATTTCATTCTACTATGTACGGATTTCCAGTTTTCCCAGCACTGTTTGTTGAAGAGACTATCTTTTCTTCAGTATATGTTTATGGTGCCCTTGTCCAAGATGAGATAACTGTATTTATGTGGGTTTGTCTCTATGTCTTCTGCTCTGTTTCATTGGTATTCATGCCTGGTTTTGTGCTGATACCATGATGTGGTTTTTTTTTTTTTTTTTTTTTTTTTTGGCACTACAGCCCTGTAGTATAATTTAATGTCTGGTATTGTGATGCCTTCTGCTTCACTTTTCTTGCTAATTATTGCTTTCTCTATTCTAGGCCTCTTGTTTTTCCAAATGATTTCATGACTGCTTTTTCTGTTACTATGAAGAACCTCATTGGACTTTTATTAGAAATTGTATTAAATTCATATAGTGCTTTTGGTAGTATGGTCATTTTGATAATATTGATTCTTGACTATCCAGGAACATGGAAGATCTTTCCATCTTCTAAGGTCTTCAATTTCTTTCCTTAGTGTTCTGTAGTTTTCATTGTAGAGGTCTTTCACTTCTTTTGTTAAATTGATTTCCAAGTTTTTTTTTTTTTTTTTTTGAGGCCATTGTGAATGGGATAATTTTCCTAATTTCTCTTTGAGCTGATTCATCATTGGTGTGTAGGAATGCGATTGGTTTATAGGTGTTATCTTGCAACTTAGCTGAATTCATTTATGAGTTCTTGAAGTTTTCTGGTGGAGTTTTTTGGGTCTTCTATATATAGAATCATGTTATCACCAAATAGGGATAGGTAGAGCTCTTCTTTTCCTATTCAAACCCCTTTTATTTCTTTCCCTTTCCTGATTGCTGTGGCAAGGGTTACGAAGACAATGTTAAATAGAAGTGGTGAAAGAGGACATCCCTGTCTTGTTCCAGTTTGGGGGGGGGATGTTTTCAATTTTTCCCCATTTGGAATGATGTTAGCCTTGGGTTTAGTGTATATAGTTTTTACAACATTGAGGTATGTTTCTACTATCCCTAGTTTTTCTAGTGATTTGACCATGAATGAATGCTGTATTTTGTCAAATGCTTTTTCTGCATCTATTGAGATAATCATGAAATTCTTGTCTTTAAATCTATTGATATGATGAATTACATTTACTCATTTTTATATGTTAAATCAACCCTGCATCTCTGGGATGAACCCCATTTGATCATGGTATACTCTCTTTTCAATATGTTTTTGTATGCAGTTTCCCTTGTTTTATTAAGATTTTTTTCATTCATGTTTATTAAGGACATTGGTCTGAAGTTTTCCTTCCTTGTTGTGTCTTTGTCTGGTTTTGGTATCACAGTGACGCTAGCTTCATAGAAAGAGTTTGGAAGGGTTCTCTCATTTTTCCATTTCATGGAATAATTCTGAGAAGTTTTAGGGCAAGTTCTTCTTTGAAGTTCTGATAGAACTCTGCTGAGAATCCATCTGGTCCTTGGCTTTTCTTTGTTGGTAGGCTTTTGATGGTGTCTGCAATGTCATTGCTTAAAATTTATCTGTTTAAATTTTCTATGTCCTCCTGATTAAATTTGGGTGGTCATATATCTTTAAACTTTGTCAATGTCTTCACGATTTTCTATTTTGTTAGAGTACAGATTTTCAAAACAGTTTCTGATTATCATCTGTATTTCATTAGTGTGTGGTGACATTTCCTTTTACATCACAGATTTTAGATATTTGAGCTTTTTCTTTCTTTTTTTCATAAGGTTGGTGAAAGGTTTACCAATTTTGTTTATTTTTTAAAAAAACCAACTTTTTGTTTCATCGATGTTTTGAATTGTATTTTTGGTTTCAATTTCATTGAGTTAGCTCTGATTTTAATTATTTCCTATCTTCTATTGCTTTGGGTGTTGATTTTTTTCTTTTTCTAGGGTTTTGAGGTGTAATGTTAGGTTATTTATTTGCTATTCTTTTAAAGGATGTACTCAGTGCACTGAATTTTCCCCTTAGAACCACCATCAGAGTGTCCCAGAGGATTTTGATTTGTTGTGTCACTATTCTCATTTACCTCTAAGTATTTATTTTATTTCACCCCTGATTTCTTCAACTATCCATTGGTCACTCAATAGAACATTATTTAATCTCCAGGTGTTAGATTAACTTTTATGTTTTATTTTATTAATGAATTATAATTTTATTCCATTCTGATTTGATAAAATGCAAGGTATTATCTCCATTTTTTTTTTTATTTGCTAAGAGTTGCTTTATGACTTAAGATATGGTCTCTTTTAGAGAAGGAGCTATGTGCTGCTAGGAAGAAAGTGTATTCAGTAATTAGTGGATGAAGTATTCTACATATGTCTGTTAAGTCAAAAATATTAAATGTATTTTTTAATTCTATCACTTCTTTATTTACATTTTGCTTGGAGGATATATCCAGTAGTAAGAGAGGTTTGTTTAAGTCACCCAGTACTATTGTGTTGTGGTCTATTTGATTCTTTTAATTGAGAAGAGTTTGTCTGATGTACATAGATGCTCCATTGTTTGGGGCATAAACATTTATGATTTTATGTCTTGTTGATGTATAATTCTCCTAAGCAGTATGAAATGTCCTTCTTTGTCCCTTCTGATTAATCTTGGTTTGAAGTCTATTTTATCTGATATGAGGATAGAAACCACTGCTTGCTTATGAGATCTGTGTGAATGATATATTTTTCCCATCCTTTCACCTTCAGCCTCTGGATGTCTTTGCCTATAATGTGAGTCTCTTGGAAACAGCATATTGTTGGATCTTGTTTTTTAATCCAATCAGCTAGTCTATGTCTTTTGATTGATGAGTTTAGGTCACTTATATTTTGTTATTATTGAGAAATGATCTTTATTCCTTGTCATTTTGAGTTGTTTCTGGGTTTCAATTTCAATTAGTTTCTCCTTTGACTATTCTCCTAGTATAGTTCCTCCCTATACTGATTTTCACTTTTACTTTTCATTTCTTCTTCATGAAATACCTTGTTGAGAATTTTTTTAGTGCAGGCTTTCTAGTTGTGAATTCCATTAACCTCTGTTTATCATGGAAGGTTTTTGTTTCATCATTAATTTTGAAGTTTATTTTTGCTGGGTATAGTATTCTTGGTTGGCATCCATTTTCTTTCAGAACTTGGTATATATTATTCTAGGACCTCCTAGCTTTGAGGGTCTGGGTTGAGAAATCAGCTGAGATCTGAATTTGGTTCCCCCTGTACATAAACTGATATTTTTCTCTTTCAGCCTTTAAAATTCTATCCTTATTTTGTATGTTAGGCATTATCACTATAATGTGCCTTGGTGTGAGCCTCTTGTAATTTTGTATATTGGAGTCCTGTATGCCTCCTGTATTTGATTTTCTATTTCATTCTTAAGATTTGGGAATTTTTCTGATATTATTTCTTTGAAAAAAATTGTGCATTCCTTTGGTTTGTATCTCCATACCTTCATCTATCCCAATAAATCTTAAATTTGATCTCTTCAGGTTATCCCATAATTCCTGGAAGTTCTGTTCATGATTTCTGTACATCTTCTCTCCATGATCAACTCTATTTTCAAGATCATATACTTTATCTTCATTGCCTTAGGCACTGTCTTCCAAGTGACCTAGTCTGTTGGTGATGCTTTCCAATATAATTTGGTTTATTGATTCCTTCATTTTGAGTGTTTTTGCTTTAATTTTTTTCAGGATCTCTCTTTATTGAAGTGATATTTTGCTTCTTGTATTTTCTCCCCAAAGTCACTCCTTACCTTTCACTCCTTACCTTCTCTTTTACTTTGCAAATTAGTTTCACTTTGAATATTCTAAACTCCTCTGACATTTCTTCCACCATGGTGTCAAAGGATTCTGTTATTGAATTTTTTTTGCTTTGTTTGGGGCAATTTGTTCCTTTGCTTTCTCATGTTGTTTATGTGTCTACTAATTTAACAACATGGTTTTGAGGCAATTTTCTACCCTTTGGATGTCTAGTGTCCCTGAAGTTTTCCAGTACCTCAGTGTTCAGGGGAAGAAAAATAATAACAACAACCAATGCAAACAATATATAGCATTAAACCAAATAGTTCCTACTATGACATCTACCATGTTAATTGACATTAGAAACAGAAATGACATGATCGGTTATTTCTCATGGTATAAACAGTAAGTTTACATAAGGGTTTACAATTTTAACTGCTGAACAGGAATGGAAAAAAGTGCTGTATGATGTGAAGATTGTGAGGGAAGAGGAGAAAAAAATAGAAGTAAAACATAAAGGAAGAGTGAATGAGAGATCAATAAATATTGGTTTTTAGCAGAGGAAAAGAGAAATAGAATCAAGGGATACAGATAAGTGAGAGAAAAAAGGATATAAAATAAATATTTAAAAAATACTTAAAAATAAAAATAAATGTAAAACAGTATAAGAACAAAACTGATATATTCTAATCAAACATTATAGATACTTTATCTTCATTGATAAATACTGATCTATGAAAATAACTGCCTTCAAATACTGCTGGGAATGAGAAAAAAGAAACATGAATATGTATAAAATGTTCATGAACCATTTAAGTCACAGGTGAACACAGATAAGAAAAAGAAAGAAGGATCTTGATAAATGGTTAAGGAATTGTTTCCACTGGAGTTCAAAAGATTCCCAGCTTCCCTTTTCAAGTGTGTTAGGTGGATTAGCTGGAGTGTGAAGAGAAATCCCATAGGTGGAATTCTTCAGGGTGGGGTTTAGGCTTACATAGTCTCTGTTCTTTCTTGAATAGTGATTGACCTGAAGATTTTAAATCAGTGCACCTCCTGGGCAGGGCAGTTGCTGGACTACATTGGGAAACTGTCTTCCTGGAAAAACCCCTAGGTTTTACTTGTGCAGTGGAGGGGCCAATCAGTGTTCCCCTCAGTCACTCATGAACTCTGTGTTCTGTGGACTCTCAGGTTCAAACTCCAAAGTCAATCAATTCCTACCCCGTCTTTTCAAATTCCTGGCCTGCCAAGTCTCTCCTATCCAGGTACATCTCTCCCAGCCAATCTTTCAAGCAGTCAGTCTGGAGGGGTGAGAGGGGAAGCCAGTGTGTTTCCCCAACCAGTATTCCCCCATATAAACCCCTCTCCGTGTTTGATTTTCTCCTGGTCACTTAGATACACACTAAGGTGTGGCTTTGCCAGATCTTTGAGTCAGGCACATTTTCCAGGTTTGGTTCCTTCAGCTGCTTGGGGCCACAAAATGGTTTCTTCCTCTGATATCCCTGGCATACGGGGGAGATGTGGCTTCTTTCCTGAGCAAGGATATTGATCTGATCGGTACACCTTTCAGATTAGTCATCTTTGATCTCTCTGTATTCAGACACACCTCAGACCTCCTAAAAATGTGGGTTCCTTTAACTGACATATTACTCTACTATTTTAGCACAGGGGAGATCGCACCAGGTAACATCACTGCCAGTGGCAGCAGCACTGGGAATTTCTTATTTATTTTGTTATATCCAACCGCCTGAGTCCGGGTCTGCTTTGACTGTCCAGAATTAATTCCCAGAAAAGTTCCCCTTTCTCACCTTACTGAGAAGCTGCATGTCTGATTTCTTGGTTTCACACCACAGAGCAACCAAGAAAGTAACTTTCTCTAGCACAACACTTTGAATCCTCTCTGAGTTTTTTATGTAGGACATAGCTATAAACTTTTTTCCTAGAACTGCCTTCATAGTTTTTCAGAGGTGCTGATATGTTGTATCACTAGTCTCATTTGATTCTAAGACTTAAAATTTCTCCCCTGATTTCTTCTACCCATTCAACATTTAGAAGAGTTTAAGATCAGTCTGGGGTAACCTGATCAGACGGTGGTAACCAGAGAACAGACAGGTCAGATGTGAATCAAAAATAAACCTTATTGCAGAACAGCTCTCAGGCGAGGTTCGCAGCTCCAACAGCGTGCTGGGCTGGAGAAGTCCCCCGTGGCCCCTATGGGGCTGAGTTTTTCTAACCCTGGGGTGTAGGAGGGGAAGCTTGAGGACTCCTTGTCCTCCTGGGATTGGCTGGGGTCATTCGTCAGCGCTTGATTGGTTGCTCCTTCAGGCTTGCGCAGGCTACATTGTTTCTCTGCGCATGCCCAGGATGCCCTGCCCCCATCCAGTCACCCTGAACCACCCTAACAAAGAGTACCGTTCAATCCCAATGTGTTCACATATTTTCCGTTGAGTTTTGTCATGTTGATTTCAAATTTCACTCCATTATGATCTGATAAAATGAAAGGAATAATATCAATTTTTTTGTATTTGCTGAGTTGCTTTGTGGCCTAAAATTAGTCTATTTTGGAGGATGTTTCAGGAGCCACTGAGAGGAAAGTAGCGTAAATACAGTTACATCTTGTTGGATTTTTCCTTTTACCAATATGAAGTGACCTTCTTTGGCTTTCAGATTAATTCTGGTGTGAAATCTGGTTTGTCAGATATGAGATTAGCTACTTCTGCTTGTTTTCAGGCTCAAATTGCATGATAAATCAATGTCTATCCTTTCATTTTCAGCTTGTGGTTATCTTTGACTGTAAGGTATGTCTCTTACAAACAACATACAGTTGTTTGTCTTGTTTTTTAATCCACTCTGCCAGCCTATGTCATTTAATTGGAGCATTGAGACCATTTGTATTCAGTGTTATACAGTGATATTTGTTATTTTGATTTATATATTGTGTTTAATTTGACCCTGCTTCTTACTTGCTTAGTTGCTCTTCAAATGAAATTTATTCCATTGTGAACTCTAAGGTTTTTTGTTTATTTGTTTTTTCTTCTTGGTGAAGTAGTTCTTTAATTCTGTAGTGCCAGTTTAGTAGTCATGAATTCTTTTCATTTATGCTCATCTTGGAAGATTTTTATTTCATGTTTAATTTTGAATGATAGTTTTGCTGGATATAGCAGTCTTGGTTGACATTTATTTCTTTCAGGTCTTGGAACACATCATTTTAAGCCCTCCTGGCTTGTAGAGTTTATGTTGAAAAATCAGAAGTGATTCTGATTGACTTGCCTCTAAATATGCCCTTGCAATTTTTCTCTTGAGGCTTTTAAAAGTCTATGTTTGTTATGTATGTTAGGCATTTTAATTATAGTGTGCCGTGGAGAGGTTCTTTTTAAATCTTGTCTATTTAGGATTCTGAATGCCTCTTGTATCTGGATGTCATCTCATTCTGAAAGTTTGGAAATTCTTCTGTTATTATTTCCTTGAAGAGTTTATTGATACCATTAACCTGCATCCCACAGTCCTCCTCAATTCCAATGATTCTTAAATTTGGTCTTTTCATGTCCCAGAGTTCTTGTATATTCTAATCATGGTTACAGTTTTTCTTTAGTGCTGTTTGAAAGTTCAAGGCTGAACTAATCTATTAGAGAGTTTTTCAAATGAATATTTGATTTGATTTACTGTGTCTTCCATTTCTAAGATTTCTGTTTCTTTTTCAATATTTCTATCTCCTTATTGACTTTCTTATTCATATTCTGTGCTGACTTCCTTAATTCATTCCGTTGTTTTTCTGTGTTCTTTTGGAATTTATTAATCATTTTTATAATGATCCTTTTGAATTCCTTATCTGATATTTCATCCACTTCAATATTTTTTGGGTCATTTTCTGATGAATTATAAACTTTAGTAGCTGTTCTGTTAACTTGTTGTTGTTGTTGTTTTTCGTATTTCTTGTACTCCTATGTTGTGTTTTATGTATCTGTTGGAAGGGATTTCTCTTCCACTCCTGTGCATGGACCTTTTTAGGGCACAGTCTTCACTTGCCAAAGCGTTCTAGAATGATCTAGATGGAGACCCCTTCATAGGTATAGGATCCACAGACTTTTTAAATTTCTGGTTTTGTTATAGCAATGGATGTATATAGGTGGGATCTGGGGGCCCACACCTAGCCATTTATACTTGGGGGTATTTGTTATTTTGCTTTTTGTCTCTTCTATTATTTGTTTTAAAAAATAACTGAAGATTGAGTGTCATTAATCTGTGTGTGGAGCAAGGTACACTGTCTTTTGGTTGGGCTCAGTTCAGCAGTAAAGTTTCTACCCTCTGAATTTTTAATGTCCCTATAGATTCCGAGCACCACAGAATAGAGGAAAACAAACAATGCAAACATATACAGCATTAAACTAAATACTTTGTTCCTGCTATGGCATCTATAATGTTACTTGTCAGAAAAATCAGAAATGGTAGGGTCAACAATTACGAACATCAAAAACAATTAAGTAATCATGAACAATATATTTGGCAGTAAGACAAACAACAGGTGTCAACTATATATTCCACAGCTGTAAAAATTGCAACAGCATTCATGGTGGGGGTACGAGTTGTATGAACCAATTAGTGCTGAAAGATAGTAAAAATACAGTTAATTAAAAGAAAAGAAAACATAATACAAACGTAGAAAAGAGTTTACAATTTCATAAAGTGAGAAGAAAGAATGCAGAAGAGATGAACCATGTGATGGTTATAAGAAGAAGGAGAAAAAATTGAAGTAACAAAGTAAAATGAGAGTGAGACAAGAGTAGAATTTGACTGTTAGCAGGAACAGAAAAGAAATAGAAACAAGAGAAAAAGACGAATGAAAACAATATAAAACAAAACCAAAATATACTAATCAAAAATCCTGGGGCTGGGGAGATAGCTCAGTCAGTAGAGTGTTTGCCTTGCAAGCACAAGGCCCTGGGTTCGATCCCCAGTACCCAAAAAAAAAAAAAAAAAAAAAAAAAAAAAATCCTAACCCTCAAAAGACAAGGCAAAGAAAAATAACATGTAATATTGCTAAAAAATGAGAAAAAAGAAACAAATATGTTTATGTATGTATGTATATTATGTATGCATAGCAAACACACACAATAAAAAGAAAGAACGGAAGAAAGAAGGAAAGAAAAAGAAAAGAAAAAAGATTCTTAATGAGAAACGAAGGAATCATTTTCATTGAGATAGTCAAAATTGTCAATAAGAATATATGGTCATTGTCTAAGCCCAACGTTTTTCCATTTCTTCTTGAACTATGTACTAAGAGCAAGAGGAAGGACTGGGGTTTGTTAACCCCTTCTGCTTTTAGTGTTGCTCTCTGAGTAGCCTAAGACTGAAGCTTATTCAAATAATTCTCAGTTTCTCTTCTCCCAAGTATGAGGTAGGATGGGATGGGAAGTACTGTTAGTTAGAGATTTGTCTGCACATACCATATTGATGCACTCCCAGGATGGGCCCATTACAGAGATCTATGAGTGGATTTTTGACAGGTGGGGCTTAGCTCCTCAAGGGCTCTTTTGGGTGGTATCTACACTGTAGAGATTAGATCATACACCCCTTGGAACTGGCAGTTGTCTTTACCCCCTCTGCTGCCCAGGAACACAGCCTTCCCAGGTTTCCCAGGTTTAGTCCCTAAGTATATTCACTCCCACCTGTTCAAATTTCCAACCCACTTCAGCTGGTCACGTGAGCAGCCAGACTCAAAGGGGAAAGTGAGTTGGACTCCCCTTCACATTTCCTACTTCAATTCCCCTAGGTAAAATATACTCTATGACTGTTTGCTCCCATCTGCTAGGTAAACCCTAGGCCACAAAGTAGGCATTTTCCAGGACAGCATAACACTGTTTTCTATGACCTCCCAGTTTCTCTGCAGTAACTGCAGTGTGTCCACAACAAGATGGCTGCTGTCTCAGCTCCCCACAGACAGTTGGGGCACTTTTCAAGCACCAGTGCACAGCATAGCCTCTGGGTCAGTTAAGGGGCAGGCTGTTTTTCTGATTTCAGGTTTTTCCATACTAAATCTGTCTGTTGTATCTTTCTCTGTGTTCTCCCTTCCTCTGCTGAACCAGCACTGCTGCTACTGCCACAACCAAATTACTTCCAATGTAGTTTTTTTTTTTCTTTTTTAATGCACCCAAATTTCTGAGTCTCTAAAAATACTTTGACAGTTCAATGTTGAAATTTAGTGAAATCCCTATTTCACCAACCTCACAGAGAAGTAGTACTGCTGTTGCTTGAATCCCAAGTCGCAGAGTGATTAGGAAAGCAGATCTAGCCTGCTATCTTGAATCCTTCTTGTTTCTTAATTTTAATTGTTGTTTTTCTTTGGAGACAAGTACAAGTTTTAAGTGCTCACATAGTGAAATATTTCCCTATTTTTCATCTGTCTCTTTCCAAAAATCTGATAAATGTTCACTTTTAATTTTCCTATGTTTTGATTTGTTTTTAGATATTTGACTAAAACCATCTGGAATTTATTTTGATGTTTGACATGAAGTGAGAATCTACAGAAATTTTTTTCCCAAACTGCTGAATAATTGCTCTGACACAATGTACTAAATATTTTCTTTTCCATTGGTTATAATATACTCTTTATTAACATAGGATTAATATTATTTTCAGTCTGAGCTATGTTTCACCACTGAAGGTCTCTTCTTGCCCCAGTATTAAAACACATTTATAAATGTACTATTGTAATATGCTTTAGTATCTACCAGGATCAGTACTTATCAGATAGTGTTCAATGGATTTTTGTTGTTTTTCTTTTTTTTAATTAACTAATTTGTTTTTTATTTTTACAGACTGCATTTTGATTCATTGTACACAAATGGGGGTACAACTTTTTGTTTCTATGGTTGTGCACAATGTAGATTCATTCCATTCATGTAATCATACATGTACATAGGGTAATGATGTCTGTCTCATTCCACCATCTTTCATACCCCTGCCCCCTCCTCCCTCTCATTTCCCTCTATGTAATCTAAAGACCCTCCATCCTTCTCTTACCCCTCCACCCCCACCCCCATTATGAATCGTCATCTGCTTATCAGGGAAAATATTTGGCCTTTGGTTTTTTGAGATTGGCTTATTTCACTTAGCATGATATTCTCCAATTCCATCCATTTATCTGCAAATGTCATAATATTATTTTTCTTTATAGCTGAATAATATTCCATTTTGTATATATACCAGTTTCTTTATCCACTCATGTGTTGAAGGGCATCTAGGTTGGTTCCACAATCTAGCTATTGTGAATTGAGCTGCTATGAACATTGATGTAGCTGCGTTACTGTAGTATGCTGATTTTAAGTCCTTTGGGTATAAACCAAGGAGTGGGATAACTGAGTCAAAATGTAGGTCCATTCCAAGTTTTCTGAGGGATCTCCATACTGCTTTCCAGAGTGGCTGTACCAATTTGCAACTCCATTACCAATGTACAAGTGTGCCTTTCCCCACATCCACGCAACACCTATTATTGCTTGTGTTCTTTTTTTTATATTTTGTATGCATTTTTTAATTTTTATTTTTATTTATTTATTTTTTTTAGCACTCATAATTCACTTTTGATTTTGCCAAAGTAACAAAAAATTAAATTATACACACACGGATACAACACTCATATGCCTCTGAAGTTTCACAATATGATGAACTTAAATTCAAAACATTCCATGACACAACAACAAAAAAAAGAAGTCAATTTCAATTAGTGTGTCCACAGTTCTTGACCTCTCACTGGGAAGCTACAAGATGTCCTTGAATAAGATCCTGAACCCGGGACAGAATAATCTCATTAGAGCTGCTGCAATTTTCTGGACCATATGGTGGATCTATGGTCAAGACCCCAGCCACACAGAGAGTCCTTCGTGAATCTCCCTGTTCAGTGATGGGGATGTGGTTCTTCTCAAGCCACTTCTTGCTTGTGTTCTTGATAATATCATTCTAATTGGAGTAAGACAAAATCTTAGAGTTGTTCTAATTTGCATTTCTCTAATTACTATCGATGTTGAACACTTTCTTCATATATTTGTTAACTGCCTGTATATCTTCTTCTGTAAAGTGTCTGTCCAGTTCTTTGGCCCATTTATTGATTGGGTTCTTTTATTTTTGTTGTAAAGTATTTTAAGTTCTTTATAAATTTTGAGGTAAGTGCTCTATCTGAAGTGTGTGTGGAAAAGATTTTCTCCTACTCTCTTTTCACATTATTGATTATATCCTTTGTTGAGAAAAAATTTTTCAGTTTTAACCCATTCCATTTATTAATTCTAGCTTTGATTTCTTGTGCTTTGGGAGTTTTGTTAAGGAAGTCTGGTACTAAACCAACATGATGAAGATTTGGGCCTACTTTGTCTTCTGTTTGGTGCAGGGTCTCTGTTCAAATTCCTAGGTCCTTGATTCATTTGAGTTGAGCTTTGTGCAGGGTGAGAGATAGAGGTTTAATTTCATTTTACTACCTATGAATTTCCAGTTTTGCCAGCACCTTTTGTTGAACAGGCTATCTTTTGTGTTTTGGGCTCCTTTGTCTAGTATGAGGTAATTGTATTTATGTGGGTATGTCTCTGTGTCTTCTATTCTGTACCATTGGACTGCCTGTCTATTTTGGTGTCAATACCTTGCCATTTTTTGTTACTATTCCTCTGTAGTATAGTTTAAGGTTTGGTATTGTGATAACTCCTGCTTCACTCTTTCTGGTTAGGATTGCTTTGACTATTCAAGGTCTCTTATTCTTCCAGATGAATTTCATGATTGCTTTCTCTATTTCTATGAGGAATGTCATTGGTATTTTAAATATAATTACATTGAATATAGCACCTTTGGTAGAATGGCCATTTTGACAATGTTAATTCTGCCTATCCAAGAACATGGGAGATCTTTCCATCTTCTAAGGTTTTCTTCAATTTCTTTCTTTAGTGTTCTGTAGTTTTTGTTGTAGAGGTCTTTCACCTCTTTTGTTATATTAATTCCCAAGTTTTTTTTTTTTTTTTTTTTTGAGGCTATTGTGAATGGAGTGGTTTTCCTAATTTTGCTTTCAGAGGATTCATCACTTATGAATAGAAATGCATTAGATTTATGTGTATTGATTTTGTGTTGTGCTACTTTGCTGAATTCATTTATTAGTTCTAGAAGTTTTCTGGTGGAGTTTTTTGGATCCTCTAAATATAGAATTATGTTATTGGCAAATAATGATAACTTGAGTTCTTTTCCTACTCGTATCCCTTTAATTTCTTTGATCTATCCAATTGCTCTGGCTAGTGTTTCAAGGATGATGTTGAACAGAAGTGGTGAAAGAGGGTATCCCTGCCTTGTTCCAGTTTTTAGAGGGAATGTTTTCAGTTTTTCTCCATATAGAATGATGTTGGCCTTGGGCTTAGCATAGATAGCCTTTACAATGTTGAGGTATGTTCCTACTATCCCTATTTTTTCTAGTGTTTTGAGCATGAGGTGGTGCTGTATTTTATCAAACACTTTCTCAGCATCTATCAAAATAATCATATGAGTCTTAACTTAAAGTCTATTGGTGTGTTGAATTACATTTATTGATTTCCAGAGATTGCACCAACCTTGCATCCTGGGATAAATCCCACTTGATCATGGTGCACTATCTTTTTAATATGTTTTTGTATTCAGTTTTCCAGAACTTTGTTAAGGATTTTTGCATCTATGTTCATCAGGGATATTGGTCTAAAACTTTGTTTACTTGATGTGTCTTTGTCTGGTTTTGGTATCAAGGTGATACTTGCTTCATAGAATGAGTTTGGAAGGATTCCCTCCTTTTGTATTTCCTGGAATACTTTGAGGAGTATTGGTATTACTTCTTCTTTAAAGATCTTGTAGAATTTGGTTGAGAATCCATCTGGTCCTGGGCTTTTCTTTGTTGATAGGCTATTGATGGCTTCTTCTATTTTGGTGCTCGAAATTGATCAGTTTAAATTGTGTATGTCTTCCCAATTCAGTTTGGGAAGATCATATGTCTCTAAAAATTTGTCAATGTCTTCAATATTTTCTATTTTGTTGGAGTAGATTTTCAAAGTAGCTTCTAATTATGTTATGTATTTCAATGGTATCTATTGTGATCTTTCCTTTTTTAATAACAAATATTAGTAATTTGAGTTTTCACTTGCCCTATCTGTTAGTGTGGCTAAGGTTTTATCAATTTTGTTTACTTTTCAAAGAACCAACTTTTTGTTTTGTCAATTTTTTTGAATTGTTTCTCTTATTTCAATTTCATTGATTTCAGCTCTGATTTTAATTATTTACTTTCTTCCAGGTATTGATCTGTTCTTCTCTTTCTCGGGTTTGGAGATATAATATTAGGTCATTTAGTTGTTATCTTTTTATTCTTTGAATGTATGAGCTCAATGAAATGAACTTTCCTCTTTGTACTGCTTTCAGAGTGTCCCAGAGATTTTGATATGTTGTATCATTGTTCTTGTTTACCTATAAGAATTTTTTATTTCCTTCCTGATGTCTTCTGCTATCATTGCATCATTCAATAGCATATTATTTACTCTCCAGGTATTGGAGTACTTTTTTTTAATTTTATCATTGATTTCTAATTGCATTCCATTATAGTCTAACAGAATACAAGGTAGTATCTCTATTTTTATGTATTTACTAATGGCTGCTTTGTGGCATCACATATGGTCTATTTTGGAGAAGGATTCATGAGCTGCTGAGAAGAAAGTATATTCACTTGATGATGGATGAAATACTCTAAATATGTCTGTTAAGTCTACCTCACTGATTATATTATTTATTCTATAGTTTCTTTGTTCAATTTTTGTTTGGAGGAACTATCCAGTGGTGATAGCGGTGTGTTAAAGTCACCCAGTATTATTGTGTTGTGGTCTATTTGATTCTTGAAATTGAGAAGTGTTTATTTGATGAACATAAATGCTCCATTGTTTTGGGGCATAAATATTTTAAATCATTATGTCTTACTGGTTTATTGTTCCCTTAAGCAGCATGAAATGTCCTTCTTTATCCCTTCTGACTAAATTAGGTTTGAAGTTCACATATTTGATATGAGGATGAAGACCCCTAGTTTTTTACTGAGTCCATGTGAATGGTATGTTTTTTGCCATCCTTTAACTTTTAGTCTATGGATGTCTATGAGATGTCTTTTAGTCTATGAGATGAATCTCTTGAAGGCAGCATATTGTTGGGTCTTTCTTTTTAATCCAATCTGCCAGTCTGTGTCTTTTGATTAATGAGTTTAGATCATTAACATTCAGGGTTATTATTGAGATATGATTTGTATTCCTGGTCATTTTGGCTTATTTTTGTTTTTTAACTTGATTTGGTTTCTCTTTGATTGGCTTTTCCTTTAGGGTAGTTCCTCCCTTTGCTGACTTGCATTGCTGTTTCACTTTCTCTTCATGAAATATTTTGCTGAGAATGTTCTGTAGGGCAGGCTTTCTATTTGTAAATTCTTTTAATGTTGGGACTAATGACACGTTAACTATCTCAGGCTGATTCCTTACTTCCTGGTGGGTGAGCAAGATCAAGGCCTCAAAGGTGGTTTCAAAAGTTAATGATGATAAATTGGACCACCATCAGGGATTGGTTAACAACAGTTCCGCTAACGTGATCAGCTCGTGCTTGCCATATAATCCTATGGGACTCTCGCCTGCGTGAACCGCCCCCCCCCCCCCCCCCCCCCCGGTGCCTTGCTGACCTTTAAGCTGTTTGGTTCCTGCCTAGCCTTCACCCTACATAAAAGCTATGTGACTTCCTCAATAAACGAGTTCCTGCTGTGACCGATCTCCCTGACACATCTGATTGTCCTCCGCCCAGAGGGCTGGGTGTGGGTGGTCAGTAGGCCCTACCTTTCCCGGTCTGGCCTTGTTGGGGAGTGCCCCCTTCCCTTGTCACTGGTCGAGAAGGGCAAGGGGACTAAATACCCCAACATTTTAACTTTTCTTTATCATGGAAAGATTTTATTTCATCATCAAATCTGAAGGTTAGTTTTATTGGGTATAAGATTCTTGGTTGGCATCCATGTTCTTTCAGAGCTTGAAATATATTGTTCCAGACCCTTCTAGTTTTTAGGATCTGAACTGAGAAATCTGCTGATATCCATATTGGTTTTCTCATATATGTAATCTGATGCTTTTCTCTCACAGCCTTTAAAATCCTATCTTTATTTTGTATGTTAGACATTTTCATTATAATGTGCCTTAGTGTGGATTTGTTGTAATTTTGTGCAATTGGTGTTCTGTAAGTCTCTTGTATTTGATTTTCCATTTAATTCTTCAGGTTTGGGAAATTTTCTGATATTATTTCACTGAACAGGTTGGTTTGTAACTCTGTGCCTTCCTCAATCCCAGTAATTCACAAATTTGGTCTTTTTATGATATTCCATAATTCTTGGAGTTTCCATTCATGATTTCTTACCATCTTCTCTGTTTGGTCAACTTTATTTTCAAGATTAAATATTTTGTCTTCATTATCTGTCTTCATGATCTTCCATGAGATCTATTCTGTTGGTGATACTTTCTATTAAGTTTTTAATTTGGTTTATCATTTCTTTCAAGTATTTCTGTTGCTTTTTTTTCAGAATCTCTATCTCTTTATTGAAATGTTCTTTTGCTTTCTGAATTTGCTTTTTTAACTGTTTATTGGCATGATCATACATTGCTTGCATTTGCTGTCTTACCCATCCTTTGCTTCATGGATCATTTTAATTATGTACATTCTAAACTCCTTTTTTTGTCATTTCTACTACCATGCTGTCATTGGATTCCATCACAATAGCATCTTGGTTTGTTAAGGACATTTTCTTCCCAATTTTTCATGTTGTTCCTATATCTTCTCCTCTAGTGGTGATGAACTGAGTTATTGCATCTTCCCCTGTAGGCTAATTGTGACCTGGTAGGTTTCCAATACCTCTCCTTTGAGGGGAAGATTAATATTAGCAGCACCCAATTCAAACAATATGCATACCTAAACCAGACAGCCCCTATGAAGATGTTTACAGTGTTGTGATAAACAGATAGGATGAGTTCAATTACTATCTACAGTATAGCCAATAGACTTGGAATAAGCTCTAAAATTTCTAATGGTGGACAAAGAGGATGGGGAGGGGTATAGGATGTAACTGTTAATGGGATAAGAAGTGAGTATATAGAGGTACTAGATCAAGGGAAGTGTGAGAGTAAGATCAAAAGAAGTTGGTCATTAGCATGAGAAAAGGGAGAAAGAGACTCTGAGGAAACAGGTAAATAAAAGGAAAATAGGGTGAGAAAAAAGAAATAATTTTTAAAAAAAAATCTACAGTACAATAGTCATTCTCCACTCAGACCTCCCAGTCCTCTGTATCCCAAAGCAAGCAAGGTACCTGTCAAAGGCCTCCATTCTCCCACAGGTGTCTCAGGACAGGAGTCACCCCACCCAAAGATGGTGGCCACCCGCCTCAATGATAATTTGAGATGTCTGCACCAGCCTCCAAGCACGCTGGGGAGCCTCAGCTTGGGCACTGAGTCCAGGCAGGGTTGTGGGCACCAAGGTCAGGAAGTGCCGGGTGCTCAAGGGTGGTCTGGGGTCAGGAAGCAGTAGATGGCCAAGGTCAAGGATGGTCCAGCATCTAGAGGTGGTGGGTGGTCTCATGTTTTTCTTCTAGAAATATTTTTAGTGAGGAATGGTTGATGATTACATGTGTCTTAAAATACTGATTTAAAGAATCTTAAGGCTTTCCTGACTGCTCCATGGTGTGAAACCAAGAAGGAAGACAGGCAGTTTCTCCACAAGGTGGTTGAACAAAATAAAGGGGGGTGGGCTTTACTGAAATTCAAAGCAGACCAGGAACATAGGAGGTTGAATATAATAAAATAAGAAAAAACTCCCCAGCAGCACAGCTGCTGCTGCTGTGGCCAGGCCAGAAACACCAGCCAGAGTGGTCCCTTTGAGAAAAAAGTGGAAGGATAAGGGAATTAAAGGAACATACATATTTGGGAAGCCTGAGTCATATCTGGGTACAGAGCAATTAGAGATCATGACATTGCCCAACAAACCTGAAAGAAGTGCTCCTTGTGCTGGGAAAGAAGCAGGACATCTCTCTACTCTAAGAGGCATGCAGAAGACAAAGGAAGTAATATTTTGCAACTGTGGTGCTGGCAGCTGAGGTAACTGATTCCTGGAAAAAACAAATTTGGCTCAAAATACAGGCCCAGTCAACACACACTGCACAAAACAGAGTATACTTAAGTGACCAGGAGAAAATCAAATGTGGAGAGAGGTTTATGCAGTGGCAACTGTTTGTGGAAACCCACCTGGCTCTGCCCCTCCTCCTCCAATACAGCTGCTTGCAGGACCAGCTGGGTGACATGCATCGGGCTGCGAACTCAGAAGGATGGAAATGGGAGAGATTGTTTAAAGACTGAACCCAATATCAGGAAATGTGGGTCCACAAGTAATGGAGGGGACTAAAAATTGGCTCCCCTACCACATTAGTGGAATACAGGGGAGATCCCTGGGTACATTCTTCTAGCATAGATCATGAAGTACTGGGTGCTAGAGATGTACTGATTTAAATCTCCAGACCAACTGGCATTTACACATATTTGTATTGTTTTTCTCATTTCAGGCATTTTTGAAGTCAATAATTTGTCATGGATCAGTTTTCTGTGACCTAGGATGTTTCATTAGTATATTTCAGTTTTGTTTTTTATTTTTATATTTTAATTTTTAATTTTTTAAAAATTTTACTTCATAGACATATTTTTCTTCTGTTTCCTTGATTCCCACTTTTCTTCTGCTAACATCCAATCTCTATTGTTCCCTCTTTCATTCTTCCTTAAATTTTTACTTCTATCTCCTCTCCTCCTCCCTCATAATTATCACGTCATACATCACTCTGTTCTCACCCTGTCCACCATTCAAAATTGTAAACACTTTTGCAAACTTGCTGTTTTTATTGTAGGCAATAATTGATCCTATCATTTCAGTTTATTGTGATAATTAACATTGTAGATGTCATAGTAGGAACTATTTGGTTTAATGTTGTACATTGTTTGCATTGGTTGTTCCTATTATTTTTGACTCCACTTAAAAAGTGAGGTACTGGGAACATTCAGGGACACTATAAGTCCACAGGGTTGAAACTACTGCCTCAAATCCATACTGTTAGGTAGGTAGATATACACAAACAACATGAGAAAGCAAGGGAACAAATTGCCCCAAACAAACCAAAAAAATCAGTAACAGAATCCTTTGATACCATAGTGGAAGAAATTTCAGAGGAGTTTAGAATGTATATAGTTAAACTGATCTGTGAAGTAAAGGATGGTATAAGGAGTGCAATCAGAGAGAAAACAGGAAGTGAAAGATCACTTCAATAAAGAGATAGAGATCCTGGGGGAAAAAAAAAACAGCAGAAATCCTCAAATGAAGAAATCGATAAATCAAATTAAAAATTCAATGTAAAGTATCATCAACAGACTAGACCACTTGGAAGACAGTGCCTCAGGCAATGAAGATAAAGTATATAATCTTGAAAACAAGGGCTGGGGTGATAGCTCAGCTGGTAGAGTGCTTGCCTTGCAAGCACAAGGCCCTAAGTTCGATTCCCAGTACTGCAAAAAAAAAAAAAAAACAACAGATTTCTGCTTTGAAAATAGAGTCAATCATGGAGAGAAGATGTAAAGAAACCATGAACAGAACTTCCAAGAATTATGGGATAACCTGAAAAGATCAAATTTAAGATTTATTGGGATAGAAGAAGGTATGAAGATACAAACCAAAGGAATGCACAATTTTTTCAAAGAAATAATATCAGAAAAATTCCCAAACCTTAAGAATGAAATAGAAAATCAAATACAGGAGGCATACAGGACTCCAATATACAAAATTACAAGAGACTCACACCAAGGCACATTACAGTGATAATGCCTAACATACAAAATAAGGATAGAATTTTAAAGGCTGAAAGAGAAAAATAACAGCTTATGTACAGGGGAAACAAATTCAGATCTCAGCTGATTTCTCAACCCAGACCCTCAAAGTTAGGAGGTCCTGGAATAACATACACCAGGCTCTGAAATAAAATGGATGCCAGCCAAGAATACTACACTCAGTAAAACTAAGCTTCAAAATTAATGATGAAACAAAAAAATTCCATGATAAAGAGGTTAAAAGAGTTCACAACTAGAAAGCCTGCACTAAAAAACACTCAACAATGGGCTGGGGAGATAGCTCAGTTGATAGAGTGCTCACCTCACAAGCACAAGGCCCTGGGTTCAATCCCCAGCACTGCAAAAAAAAGAAAAGAAAAATACTCAACAAGATATTTCATGAAGATGAAATGAAAAATAAAAGTGAAAAACAGCAAAGGGAGGAATTACACTAAAGGAATGAGCTATCAAAGGATAAACTAATTCAAATTAATAAACTAGAAATAAACCAAAATTACCATGAAAAGAAATCATATCTTTTTTAAAATATTTTTTAGTTGTCAATGGATCTTTATTTTACTGATTTATATGTTGTGCTGAGAATCAAAACCAGTGCATTGCACATGCCAGGCAAGTGCTCTCCCACTGAGCTACAACCCCAGCCCCAAATCATATCTTAATACTAACCTTGAATGTTAATGGCCTAAACTCATTAATTAAAAGAAATAGAGTAGGAAATAGAATTAAAAACAACACTGAACAATAAGCTATCTCCAAGAGACTCACCTCAGAGCAAAGACATCCATAGACTGAAGTTGTGAAAAGATGAGAAAAAAACATCACTTACATAGATCAAGTAAATAATCAGGGGTTTCCATTCTCATATCAGATAAAGTGAACTTCAAGTCAAAATTAATCAGAAGGCATAAAGAAGGACATTTCAAATTGCTTAGTGAAATTATACATCAATAAGACATAACAATTGTTAACATTTATGCCCCAAACAATGAAGCATTTATGTACATCAAACAGTTGTTCTTAATTTCAAGAATCAAATAGGCCACAACATAATAATACTGGGTGATTTAACACACCTCTCCCACTACTGCATACATCCTCCAAACAAAAACTAAGCAAATAAACTATACAATTAAATAATGCAATCAATAATTTAGACTTAACAGACATGTATAGAATATTTCATCCATCAATGAGTGAATACAGTTTCTTCTCAGCAGCATATGGATCCTTTTCTAAAATAGACCATATCATATGCCACAAAGAAACTCTTAGCAAATATTAAAATAATAGAGATTATACCCTGAATTCCATCAGATCATAATGGATTGAAATTAGAAATCAATGATAGAATAAAAAATAGAAGATACTGTAACACCTGGAGACTAAGTAACATGCTATTATTCTATTTGAATGATGAAGGGATTGCAGAAGAAATCAGGGATGAAATAAAAAATACTTAGAGATAAATAAGAGCACTGATACAACATATCAATATTTCTGGGACACTGTGAAGACAGTGCTAAGAGGAAAACTCATTGCATTGAGCTCAATCATTAAAAGAATAGCAAGTCAACAAATAAATGACCCAATATTGCATCTCAAAGCCCTAGAAAATAAAGAACAAGTCAACAACAAAGCAGTAGAAGGCAGGAAAGAATTCAAATCAGAATTGAAATCAATGAAATTGAAACAAAAGAAACAACCCTAAAAAATTGATAAGAAAAAAGTTGGTTCTTTTAAAAAAATAAATAAAACTGACAAGCCCTTTGCTACACTAATGAAGAGAAAGAAAGAGGAAACTCAAATTACTAAAATTTGTGATGCAAAAGGAAAAAAAAAATTACAACAGACAGTACTGAAATACAGATGGCACAAAAGTCAACTCAAAATTGATCAAAGACATTAAAATAAGACCAGAAACTTGCAACTGCTAGAAGAGAGCATAGAAGAAACACTCCAATGTATAGGAAAGGGCAGCAACTTCTTCAATAGAACTCTTATAGCTCAGGAAACAATACCAACTATCAATAAACAGGATACCATCAAACTAAAAAATCTTATGTACAGTAGAAGAAACAATAGCATGAAGAGAAAACCACAGACTAGGAGAATATATTTGCAAGCTACTCTTGTGATAGAGGATTAATACCCAGGATACATAAAGAACTCAAAAACTTTAACATCAAAAAAAAAAAATCAATAAATGAGTAAGTGAGCTGAATGCACATTTCTCAAAAGAAGTACAAATGGTCAACAATTATATGAAAAAGTGTTCAATATCACTAGCCATCATGAAATCAAAACTGCACTGAAATATTATATCACTCCAGTTAGAATGACAATCACCAAGAATACAAATGACAATGCTGGTGAGGATGCAGAGAAAAAGAAAAAATTTTTTTACTTTATTTATAGTTATACATGATAGTAAAATGTATTTAGGCAGAATATGCCTATATGAAGAATATCTTGTTCTATTAGGTCCCCACTCTTGTGGTTGTACATAATGTGGAGTTACCCTGGTTGTATATACAAAAAACAAGCTAGGAAAGTTATGGCCATTAATTCTACTGCCCTTCCCATTACCTTCTCCACTCTCCTCCCTCCGTTACCCACTGTCCAGTACAATCTATTTCTATTATTCCCCTTCCAAACCTCCCCTGTTTTGGTTAGCATCCACAAGTCAGTGAGAACATTCAGCCTTTGGTTTTTTGGGATTGGCTTATTTCACTTAGCATGATATTCTCCAGTTCCATCCATTTACCAGCAAATGCCATAATTTCATTCTTCTTTATGGCTAATATTCCATTGTTTTTATATATCATATTTCCTTTATCCATTCATCCATTGAACCTTGTTTCTATAGCTTGGCTATTGTGAGTTGAGCTGCTATAAATATGAATGTGGCTGCATCACTGTAGTATACTGATTTTAAGTCCTTTGGGTATAGACCAAGGAGTGGGATAACTGGGTCAAAGGGTGGTTCCATTCCAAATTTTCTGAGGAATCTCCATACTGCTTTCCAGAGTGGTTACACAAATTTGCAGTATGAGTACCTTTTCCCCCACATTCTTGCCAACATTTATTGTTTCTTGTGTTCTTGTGTTCTTTATAACTGCCATTCTGACTGGAGTGAGATGGAATCTCAGTGTAGTTTTAATTTGCATTTCTCTAATTGCTAGAGATGTTGAGAATTTTTCATACATTTTTGACCATTTGTATTTCTTCTTCTGTGAAGTGTTTGTTCAGTTCCTTTGCCCATTTATTGATTGGTTTATTTATTTATTTATTTTTAAGAAACTGGTGATTATTTTCCATAACCTTATTTACATTTTGCTTAATAAGTGTCTGCAGAACAGCTCAAGACCACTCAGTGGTTGTTCCTACCCACTCAGTGGTCTGAGCAGTGGTAGCTGCAAATCAGTCTTCAGTGGCCAGCTGGGCACTCCAGTCTTCAGTAGAGAACTGTTGGATAGGCACAGAGGGCACCTGCACACCCTCAGACCAGTCTGCAACCTCAGGTTGAGTAGCAGTGAACTCAGAAGCTGGAACAGTCCATTCACCCTGAAATTCCTCCTTGGTTACAGCTTTTGCAGCAGCAGCAGCTCTGCCTTTTCAATCTCTTCAGGATCTCTGTAGAAGTAGAGATCAGGCATGACCTCCCATGGGTGTTCACGGGAAATGGTGCCACACATGCACAGAACTTCTCAGCCAGCATCCACATCAGACCCACAGAATGAGCTCCCTTATCATTGCATGGAATGGTGATGTCCACGTAGCACAGAGGAGAGTGTGTTACACAGAGCAATGGTGGGCAGATTGACATAAGATGCTTCCGTAAGAGGCCGTGGGATCAGCAACCACCAGAAGACGTGGCTCCTGGAAGGCTGCCTGGATCTGGTTAGTGAAGGTTCCAGGAGTGAAGCGGCCAGCAACAGGAGTGGCTCCAGTGGCAGCAGCAAACTTCAGCACAGCCCGCTGGCCAGTATTCCTAGAGGATATGACACTGACCTCAGCTGGGTTTTTGATGGCAATGATGGCATGAGCTGCCAGAAGAAGCTTCTCCCAGGTCCTCTTCAGATTTATGACGTATATGCCATCACTTTTCCTTTTGTTGATACATTGTTCTACCTGGAAATCGAGGTTGGTGCCACCTAAGTGGATTCCTGAAACAAGGAATTTGAGGACATACTCTTCCTTCATTTGCAAGACATCAAGGGCTCTGGACATTGTGACAGTTTCCCTTTAAGGTATGATGGGAATCAAGAATGCCATAGGGACCCCTCCCTGGGTAGTGCAGAAAGGCTATTCATTTTTCTGGTGTTCACTTTTTTTGAGTTCCTTGTATATTTTGGAAATTAATGCCTTCTCTGAGGCACTGGTGTTGAAGATTTTCTCCCAATCTGTAGGATCTCTGTACACATCCTTAATTGTTTCCTTTGCTGTGAAAAGCTTTTCAGTTTGATACCATCTCATCTATTGATTCTTGATTTTACTTCTTGTACTTTAGGAGTCTTGTTGAGGAATTCAGTTCCTAAGGTGACATTTCAGAGAGTGGGCCTACTTTTTCTTCTAATAAGTGCAGAATCTCTTGTCTAATGCCTAGGTCTTTGATCCACTTAGAATTGAGTTTGGGGCAGGGTGAGAGATAGGGATTCTATCGCCACACATCCTTCATGAGAGAAGAAAAGGGTTCCTGTCAGAGGGATGGGCTGGCTATAAACTAATTGCTAATAAATTTATTTATCATCAAGAAAAACAGGATGGGGTGGAGTTAAGCAAGTCATTTTGCTCTAGCAGGTCACTGGCACATCCAGGGCCTGCAAACTTAAGCAGTGAACCAATCTGTAAGGAAATCACATACTCCAGGCAATCTGGAACAATATTTCATAATTGTCAGTTCCTGAGGGCCAGATTTCTGTGTCTAATGGTTCAACCAAGCCAGGTTTTATTTGCTGGCCATGGATGATGCCCTGCATCTCCTCCTTTTTTTTTTTTTTTTTTCTTTTTTAAATGCAAGTGATGTGCAGCTACTTCAAGGTCCCAAGTGTTGGTTCTAAGGGCATAACAACCTATTATCATGATACAAAAAAGAATTAGTAGCAAACATATCATTCCAATAATATACCAGGTAGAGTGTTTCAACATATTTCCAGGATCAAAGCCATTCAATTCATGAAGTATTTGATCAGCTAGAGATGCAGGGTCCATGAGATCAGTTTTGCCTTTTTCAATATCCTGGATATGATGAAGTAACTCCATATGATGCAGGCTGTTACTATTGCTATGTCAAATGTCCACTAGATGATTCTTAATTATCTCCCAGTCCCATTGGGAAATAAGATATTTGGCTGCAGAAACACAGACATGCTTACAGTCATCATGGCATTTAAACCTTTGTTTAAATTGGAAAGCAGAAAGCTCATTACTGATATTTGTAATAGTAGCTGTTAAAGCATTTAATTTGATCTCAATCATTTTATCAATACTTAACTTCCAGGGGCCACAGCATCTTGACAGAATGAACTATGCCCCTAGATAAAGTAGTGAATGTAGGATAGAAGCCTGAAAGAATAAATAAAAATATATAGGACCCAAATTATCATCAAATAAGAAATAACTGTTAGAATGTAAATGTGAATTACTGATCTTTCTAGTGTAACATCCATCAGTTTGCTGGGTTCTAATTTGGTCTTCATTACATGGTTACTAGTAGTGCAAAATAATACCCAATAATTAGGGAGTAGTCTAAATTACATGGAGTTTCAAAAAATCAGAACTATTGTATATCTAATCTTGTTTTGTATTCTGAAAATAGTCTTAAATAACTCAACTATTTGTCTAGTTTCTTAGATCCTCCATTGTATTAAAAATTCAGATTAAACATGGTTGCTTGTAAATTCTTTTCAAGAAGAAGTAAAAGGGAAACACATTTAGTGGCAGTGCTGTCACATTGAGCCTTCCTGGCTTTGGACCTTCTAGAGGAAGAGACATTCTGATGTAACTGTCTTTTATCAGATTTTGAAGATCAATCCAAAACATATCCACCACTTTTAGATATTTTACGTTGCACTGGCAAGACATTTGTACATTTCCTCCATTTAGGAAAGGTGCCAGATTCTATTGCAGATCAATTAAGGCAGTGAGATATTGGTGGATATTTCATGGAAATGACTATCTTGTTATGGAAAAGTTCCATTTTAATAACTTTTTAAACATATAATCTTAAGTTCCAAGGGCCAGTATGATTGACTTGTCTAGGTACTCCCTGTGCTGTCTTTTCTTCAAAAGTTACCTTTGAATAACCACCATATTTGTCATAGGACCAGCTTATAGGTAATTTCCCATTGTAGCCAGTATAATTAAATCCAGTAGCATGAATAGATGTGATACGTTTATCTGTAAAATCTCCAATCATATGAATATCATTAGTAGATACTGGGATGGATTCTCCAGTGCACATTCCTGAATGTTTTAAAGGTGGATCTAGGAAATAGGCCTAATAAGTTTCCCCATGAATTCCACTTACCTGATAGCTCAATAGAGCTAGCATAACCACAAACATTGTGGTTGGAGATTTAAGATCTCCTTATTGTTGAACCATCCTTCAGCCTGAAGTGTCAGGTCCTTTGATGATAACACATGATGACAGGTTGGTTTCTTTGGAAATATGCAAATATAGCTTCTACCCTATAGTATTATAAAATGTAGTACTCCATGTGTCACTCAGCAGTAGTGAGACTTTTAATATCACAATTTAAAAATTTTTTAAAATAATTTTGTGAGATTTAGTGGGTTTATATAGGGTTCTGTTTCCCTTTTTTATTTTTTAAAATTGTAGAAAAATTTGAAATAAGCTGGAGTATGATTAGCCTTAAATTGTAGACAATAGCCTAGCACTGTACAAGTATTCAAACCATAAGAAGTGACTTAATAAACATTTTTATTTGGCCAAGAAAATTAGCAAAAGTTACTGATTGTTAAGTCAGTATTGAACTAAGGTAGGCATTACAGTAAAAGAAGGCCTAGTTTTTACCTAATATGTGATTTGATTTTGTCTCTAGTAGTGGGCTGAGTGACAGTTATAAAATGGAGTCAGTATAAATATTGAAAGTCAGTTTTACAACTTGTCTTATAGATAATGACCTTATTATCTTAAATTAAGTTGTTATACTAGAATTGGTACTTTCAAACATTATCAGATAGAATGTGAATCGGTTGTATCTTTCAGGACGGCAATCCAATAAGTTATTAAAAGTCTTATAATTTCATGTCATTGGTGTAGCAATCATATTCTAAGGAATCTATGCAAAAATAATTTTATGCATAAAGATACAGCTATAAGAATATTCTTAATAACTGTTTTTAAGGTAGCAAAAATAATTTAAATGTCTAACATAGGGTTTTGGATAAACGAACTATATTATAAAAAAATCTGGTGTTAAAAGTAATACTGTAAAAGAATACTAATGTGTAATTTAAAATAATTTTACAAGTTTTAATAATAACATTATGACTCTATATGTATAAAATATGTATACTATAAGTATATATGGAAAACAGTTTAGAAGGTTATTTACTAAATATTAATAGTAGTTATTCATGGATAGTAGAATTTTAAGAGATTCTTATGTGTATTAATTTTTCTTAAGTGGGCCCCTTGACAAAATTTAGGTAAGGTATTTTAATTCTGAAACTAATTTTAGCTTCTTATTTGAATATTATTTCATAAAATTTCTATATATAATTTTTTGGATTAATATAAGTTAAGTAAAATTTTAGTATGTATCTGAAACACAAAACAAACAAATTAAGAGAGCTTTTATCCCCTCTTGGGGGAAGGTGTGAAAACATTTTTATATCTCATATTGCTAACCTTTAAATAAGCTAGTGTCTCAATTGTCTTTTAGAAATATAGTTGTTTATTTCTCAGTGTAGAGAATAACTTCAAATTTTTATAAATTAAATGACAAATTTTTAATTAATTTGTTATTATTATATAAGTTTGTAAGAGACCATTATTGTAAAAAGCTTTAGTTTGGAGAGCATCAGCTTAGTAAAATGTCCTTTTAAATCTTATACTTTAAAGACTTCTTTATTTGGGAAACAAAGATACAATTAACATAACAAGTTAGTAATAATCATCATAGTTCATTAAAACAGTCATTGATGTTTTTATATTAACCAAATTTAGTTTTTAAAGAGAAATTTACTGTAAAAAATTAAAAGCTAAATAAAAATAATTTTAAAAAAAGAAAGACTGCACTGACCGCAGTAGAGATAACAAATGAGATGTATAAAGAATCTGCTTTTTACCTTACCATGACTCCTAAAATTATTACAGAATATGCAATTAGATTTGAACCTATAATCTGTCAAAGTGAAATAAATTACCAAAATCTGAAAAAAAAAAAAAAAGAGAAATTTAAAATCTGGAATATAAGGTAGTATTTTAAAATAACAGTTATTGTTTAATCAAAATTGTATAAATCTTAATTTCTTTAAAATTAGCTTTTCTAAATAATAAAACTCAACAGACATAAATTATTTTATTGGAATGAGAGCAAATTTATGTTTTAATTATTTTCCTTTTTTTTTTATCCTTCGGAATTTTAGACCTTCTTTATATCAACCAAATTACAAACATAGCTAATGTTTAAATATATTTGTTAAGATTATCTGATATTTTTATATTTAGTAGATGGTATTTTAGCATCAGATCGATATTTTAGCATTTCATCCTCGTAAATCAACAAGTATCTCCTGTAATAAGACTTAGATAATTAATCCCATTTAAATTTACCTTACTTATTCTTAATTGTAAAAGTCAAGACATCAAATAAATGTAAATATCAGTATTAATCATCTCTTTCCTGTTGAATAAAATTGTTAGAAGTAGATGGATATAGATTTCGAATAGCATAGGAATTAGCAATTTTATTAATTATTTGGCCAGTCAAAAAAATATGGATTAATAATTATAAAAAAGCCTTTATTTTTATTTGTTTACCCAAAATTAAAACTTTATTAATTCACGTGAATTTAAAGTTATTTGGATCCATTTTTTAATTTAATTTTAAATTGTGAGCATGCTCATTGAACTGTAAGTAAATTTTGATATTATGTAAATATAACCATTGTGCACATATTTATAAATTAGTCATTAAACAAAAGGAAAAATTGCATAACTTTTTGTAAGTGGAGCTCCACGATAATGAACAAATACCAAAGCTCCGACTTAATCTGTTTAGGAATTTAAAATATAACTACTTAAACTTTTATATGATCTAATCAAAAGGCAGGTTTGAAATACAACACTAAGAAAACTTAAAACTATTTTGGGTTGCTGGCCTTTGTCCTAATGATTGTTATTCATCCCTAAAAAGAAAAATATTTATCTATTAAAAAGCACAATTAGGAGGCCACGGCGGGTGGGGCCTCCGCCATCGCCTCCGCTTTGGACTTGCGGGGAGATGGTGGCCTCGGAGGGGGTTGGAGAGGTTATGCAGGGTGGCAAGCCGAGTTAGTCAGAGCAGCCCTCACCCCAGCCGCACCCACCGCCACCCCAGCAGCAGCAAGAAAAAGGGATGGCGGCCAAGGCAGGAGGAGCAGTGGGGTCCCCTATGTCCTGTACAGGGACACAGCAGAATGGGCTGATATAGATCCAGTACCACAGAATGATGGTCCTAATATAGTGGTCCAGATCATCTCTAGTGAAAATTTTAGAGATGTTCATGATTATTTCCCGGCTGTTCTACAGCGTGATGAAAGAAGTGAAGGAGCTTTTAATTTTAAGCTCACCCAGGATGCTATTGAGCTAAATGCAGCCGATTATACAGTGTGGCATTTTCAGAGAGTCTCTTAAAGTCACTTCAAAAGGATGGACATGAGAAAATGAACCACATCACTGCAATAATTGAGGAACAGCCCCACTATCAAGTTTGGCACCATAGGTGAGTATTAGTAGTTTAGCTAAAAGATCCATCTCAGGAGCTTGAGTTTATAGCTGATATTCCTAACCAGGATGCAAAGAATTATCATGTTTGGCAGCATCAACAGTGGGTCATTCAGGAATTTAAACTTTGGGATAATGAGTTGCAATATGTAGACCAACTTCTAAAAGAGGATGTGAGAAATAACTCTGTCTGCAACCAAAGATACTTTGTCATTTCTAATACCACTGGCTACAGTAATGGTGCTGTATTGGAAAGAGAAGTTCAGTACACTCTGGAAATAATAAAACTTGTACCACCTAATGAAAATGCATGGAAATATTTGAAAGGGATTTTGCAGGATCATGGTCTTTCCAAATATCCCAATCTGTTAAATCAATTACTTGATTTACAACCAAGTCACAGTTCCCCCAACCTAATTGCCTTTCTTGTGGATATCTATGAAGATATGCTAGAAAAACAATGTAACAACAAAGAGGACATTCTTAATAAAGCATTAGAGTTATGTGAAATCCTAGCTAAAGGACACTGTAAGAAAGGAATATAGGAGATCTATTGGAAGATCCCTCCAAAGCAAACCCAGCAGAGAAAACAACCTCTCAACAAATGTACATCAATGATAGCAACAATGGAATGCTTTTATTTTTTAAGGGATTCTAATGAGGAGTTTGAAAATAGAGCAATCATTCCCTTACCTGTGGCCTAAATATGCATTGCACAGGTATTGCTTCTTAACAGGAACTAAGTGTGATGTTCTTTGGGTGCTATTGCTATTCAGACTAGCTCTAAGAAATTTGATTATTTTTAAATAAAGGAATGGGGGGGGGGAGTCCTGTAAAGGGTCTTTTCTCCCTTTACAAAAACTACTACTTTTATAGTCTTACCAACATGTAATCTAATCCCTTAGCATCACCTCTTCCCTAAAGGATTTATATCAGTGATGACTGCAGATAACTTGTATGTAATGGTTTTGAGGTAACTTAAATTTTGATTCAGTAAGCAGGGAATACAGCTGTTACATTAGAGCTGCTATGCTACACTCTCAGTGTCTTACTATCACTGTAACCAACTAATGCTAAAAGAATGGTTTTATAATAAAATTACAGATGTAGTTAAAAACAAAAAAAAGCACAATTAGAGCATCTTTTATTAACTTCTGAAATTTTCTCATTCAACTTTGGCTAAAGACAATCTATTTGAGAGAAGGAAAGAAATCGCTGGTGAAAAGGGTGAACTGCAGTTTGATAACAGAGATGCCATGGAGCAATGGTTAGTCTAGATCAGCCTGTCAAGATATTTATTTTTTCCAGCGAGTTGTTAATCAGGGAAGTAGAAGACTGTGGCTAAGATTTTAATTTCCTTTTCTTCTCATGCTGCAGAATTAGCTTTCAAGTGCAGGGGAGCAGGGGAGGAGCTAGAAATAAGCCCACGAATACCGGGGGGTTCCACCTTATTTTTAAATTCTTCACAGCCCAGCCACGGTGCCTCCAATCCACACACCATTTATCCTCTATCTTGGCGGCCTGGCCCTGAGGGACTCTGCCTGGGCAGAAACCAGGCATGCTCTCCAGGAGCAGGCGCATTCTGTGAGTTTTCCCGGTGTCACTGGGGAGTGTCCTTTCTGCTGTCTCCCATCCTCCCCGCCCAGGATCAGAAACCATGCCATTTCTGCAGCAGGAGAAGCTATGGTGGGAACACACATATTTAAACTACGAAACTTGCCAAGTAATTGCCAAGTAATTTTCCCTTGTTTTTGCTTAACATGTTGCCAGTAGACAAAGAGATCCTAGAAGATGGGCATTCCTGCCTATTAGTTCTAAAACTTTTAACAGCATTTCTAAGTCCGGTGATCAAATCTCCCGAAGTCCACAATCCAATGTCTTGGTCTGAATACAAGCAAGTCTCTATTAAAGTCCAAATTCTTTCTACATTTTCAGTTGCACTCCTAGGCATGTTAGCTGAAATACAACCTGCATGCAGTTTCCTGCCTAGTTTTTCCCAAGTAAGCAAACCAAGTGATTCTTCCTCAGAAAACTACAAACTTCTTGATTCCCCTCTAAGAATTGAGCAAGATGAGCTCATTTTACAGATTTTCCCCTCTGTTTCATGAGAATTTTTAAGATAGCTAAGTAAGATAGCTAAGTAAATTTCCCTCTCTGTAGAGAGCAAATTCCCTATGCTTAACATCACACTATGGAAGATTCCTCTCTCTTCCTCTCAATTAAGCTATTCATATGTGTGTGCTTACCATGAGAGAAGGTCAACACCCACCTGTAATCTAGCTCTTCTGGATTCCTCTCGAACAGTCCCTGTCCCGGCGCCAGCTGTTACCACACGTCCTGCGTGGCTGAGGAAAAGGGTTCCTGTCAGAGAGATGGGCTGGCTATAAACTAATTGCTAATAAATTTATTTATCATCAAGAAAAATAGGATGGGGAATCAGACCAGAGACCTCGCATCTTATAGAAGAAAAAGTAGGTCCAGAGCTTTAACATGTCGGCTTAGGACCAGAGTTCCTCAACAGGACTCCCATAGCACAAGAAATAAAAGCAAGAATCAATAACTGGGATAGATTCAAACTAAAAAGCTTTCTCTCAGCAAAGGAAACTATCAGCAATGCGAAGAGAGAGCCTACAGAGTGGGAGAAAATCTTTGCCAATCATACTTCAGATAGAGCACTAATCTCCAGAATCTATAAAGAACTCAAAAAACTCTACACCAAGAATGCAAATAATCCAATCGACAAATGGGCTAAGGAAATGGATAGACACTTCACAGAAGATCTACAAGCAATCAACAAATATATGGAAAAATGTTCAACATCTCTAGTAATAAGAGAAATGCAAATCAAAACCACCCTAAGATTCCATCTCACCCCAATTAGAATGGCGATTATCAAGAATACAAGCAACAATAGTGTTGGTGAGGATGTGGGAAAGAAGGTACACTCATACATTGCTGGTGGGGCTGCAAATTAGTGCAGCCCACTCTGGAAAGCAGTGTGGAGATTCCTTAGAAAACTTGGAATGGACCCACCATTTGACCCAGCTATCCCACTCCTTGGCCTATACCCAAAGGACTTAAAATCAGCATACTACAGAGATACAGCCACATCAATGTTCATAGCTGCTCAGTTCACAATAGCCAGATTGTGGAACCAACCTAGATGTCCTTCAGTTGATGAATGGATAAAGAAACTGTGGTATATATATATACAATGGAATATTACTCAGCCATAAAGAATGATAAAATTATGGCATTTGCAGGCAAATGGATGAAATTGGAGAATATCATGCTAAGTGAGATAAGCCAATCTCAAAAAACCAAAGGACGAATGATCTCCCTGATAAGTGGATGATGACACATAATGGGGGGTGGGAGGGGTTAGTGTTAGGGTTAGAGTTAGGGTTAGGGAGGGGGGCAAGAATGGAGGAAGGAAGGACTGTATAGAGGGAAAAGAGGGGTGGGTGGGAGGGGTGGGGGGAAGGGAAAAAATAACAGAATGAATCAAACAACATTACCCTATGTAAATTTATGATTACACAAATGGTATGCCTTTACGCCATGTACAAACAGAGAAACAACATGTATCCCATTTGTTTACAATTAAAAAATAAAAAAAGAAAAAAAAAAGAAAAGAAAAACAGAATGGGGTGGAGTTAAGCAAGTTATTTTGCTCTAGCGGGTCATTGACACATTCAGGGCCTGCAAACTTAAGCAGTGAACCAATCTGCAAAGAAATCACATACTCCAGGCAATCTGGAACAATATTTCATAATTGTCAGTTCCTGAGGGCCAGATTTCTGTGTCTAATGGTTCAACCAAGCCAAGTTTTATTTGCTGACCAAGGATGGCACCCCACAGGATTCAGTTTTGTTCTATTACATATGGATTTCCAGTTTTCCCAGCAGCATTTGTTGAACAGGCTATCTTTTCTCTAATGTTATGTTTATAGCACCTTTGTCTAGAATGAGATAAATATATTTATGTGGGTTTGTCTCTGTGTCTTCTATTCTGTACCATTGGTCTACATGTCTGTTTTTATGCCAATACCATACTGTTTTTGTCACTCTACCTCTGTAGTATAACTTAAGATCTGGTACCATGATGATGCCTATTACATCACCTTTGGTGCCAAGAATTGCTTTGGCTATTCTGGGACTTTTATTTTTCCAAATGAATTTCATAATTACTTTTTCTGTTTCTGTGGAGAACATCATTGGGATCTTTATAGGAATTGCATTAAATCTGATTCACACTTTTGGTAGTATGACCATTATGATAATATTGATTCTTTCTATCCAGGAACATGGGAGATCTTTCCATTTACTGAGGTGTTCTTCAATTTCTTTCTTTAGTGTTCTGTAGTTTTCATTATAGAGGTCTTTCACCCCTTTTTTAGATTGAGTCCCAAATATTTTATTTTGGGGGGGTTATTGTAAAGGGGATAATTTTTCTGAAAAATTTCTCTTTCAGTTGCTATCTCTTTGGTGTATAGAAATGCAATTGATTTACTGGTATTGATTTTAAACCCTGCTACTTTGCTGAATTCCTTTATAAGTTCTAGCGGCTTTCTGGTAGAGTTTTGTGGGTCTTATAAACATAGAATCATGTCATTGGCAAATAGGAATAGTTTGAGCTCTTCTTTTTCTATTCATATTCCTTTAATTTCTTTCTTTTGTCTGATTACTCTGACTAGGGTTTTGAGGATTATGTTGAATGGGAGTGGTGAAAAAGGGCATCTCTGTCTTGTTCCAGTTTTTAGAGCGAATGCTTTGAGTTTTTCTTCACTTAGAATGATGTTGACCTTGGGTTTAGCATGTATAGCTTTTACAATATTGAGGTATGTTCCTACCATCACTAGTTTTTCTAATGAATGGAGGCTGAATTTTGTCAAATGCTTTTTCTGCATCTATTGAGATAATCATGTGATTTTTGTCTTTCAGTCTATTGATGTGGTGAATTACGTTTATGGATTTCTGTATGTTAAACCAACCTTGCATCCCTGGGATGGACCCCACTTGATCATGGTGCACTATCTTTTTAACATGTTTTTGTATGTGCTTTGTTAGTATTTTATTGAGAATCCATCTGGTCCTGGGCTCTTCTTAATTGGTAAGCTTCTGATGGCTTGTTCAATTTCATTGCTTGAAATTGATCTATTTAAATGTTCTATGTCCCCTTGATTAAATTTGGGTAGTTCATATGTCTTCAGAAATGTGTCAATGTCTTTGAGATTTTCTATTTTATTGGAATAGATTTTCAAAGTAGCTTCTGATTATCATCTGTATTTCCAAGGTGTCCCTGGTGATATTTGAAAAAGGGACCCTTATAACTGTTGTTGGGAATATAAATTAGTAAAGTCACTATCCCGATTCTTAGTTTTTACCCCCCGAAAAAAAAAAAAAAAAAACCCTGAAGTCAATATACTGTAGAGATACATGCATACATGCTCTTATTGCAGCACAATTCACAATCATTAAGTTATGGAACCAGCCTAGGTGTCTACTGAAGATTAACATGTAAAGAAAATATGATATGTATACACACACAATGGAGTTTTATCAGTCATAAAGAAGAATGAAAGTATGCCATTTGCAGGGAAATAAATGGAACTGGAGAGCATCATGGTAAGTGAAAGAAGCCATATTCAGAAGGTCAAGCACTGAATATTTTCTCTTGTGTGTGGAAGCTAGAAAGAAAAAAGGAAGAACAGGGGAGTCTTATGAAAATGAAAGGAAGACTAGTAAGATTGGAAAGGGAATCAGAGGAGGGATGAGGGGAGAATAAGAAGAGATCCTGGGGAATGTAATTGATCAAAGTATGTTATATGCCAAAATGAAACCCACTACTCTGTAAATTATACATTAATAAAAATTATTCTTTGACAAATCTCATGTTTTTTGTAAATTAGGTAAATTTTACTTTTTAATTGACATAATACTTGAATTTATTTGTGAGATACACAACATGAGACTTTGATACATGTATATAATGTATAAAGATCACTTCAGGATAATTAGCATTTCCATGTCCTCGAATATTACCATATCTATGTGTTGAGAACCTTCAAACTCTTCTCCTCTAGTTATTATGAGATATGTTAATTGTTATAGACTATAGTTATCTTATTGTGCCAGAGACCATTAGAGCTAATTCCTTCAATTTAACTATATTTTGGTACCAGTTATCACAATCTCCTGTTTAACACAGTTCCCTTTTGGGGCCTCCTATGTCATTATCTTCTCCATCTCTTTTCAACAAAGTATGAAGACTTGTAGTTTCAACTAGCTTAAAATATGAGACACTTATAAAATCCTGAGGTATGCTTCAATATGACACCAAGTAAAATTTTTTTTCTAAAAATTCTTGTCACTGGCAAGTATATGCATAGGGGTTTTCCCCCTCAAATTAAGCAAATCATACAAATTATGGGCAAATTTAATTGATTATACAGATCAATGTACCATACAAAGCAATTAAAAATGGATAAAGGACTGGAGACATCATATTCAAATGACTAAAATTAAAGATTAAAAGATAGTCTTAAAGACTGACAGTTGTAAAAAGACATGTTATATACAGAGAAAGATAAAAATTAGACTATTCATCAGAAATTATGCAAGCAAGAAACAATAGAATAAAATAAAGCACTGATAGAAAAGAAAACCTTGTCAGACCAGAATTTTATTTCATGGAACTATATGAAGAAGAAATACTTTCAGACAAAAATTAAACAAAGATAATTCTTTACCCCCAAACCTGCACTACAAGAAGTTTATATTTCTTCAAAAAGAAGGAACCAGTATCAGACAGAAATTTGAATCTACCCAAAGAAATGAAACAAAAAGACATTTTCCCCTTATTTTAATTCTTTTAAAAGATAATCAGGCCATGTGCAGTGATGCACACCTGTAATCCCAGCAACTTGGGAGGCTGAGGCAGGAGGATCACAAGTTCAAAGCCAGCCTTAGCAACTAAGCAAGACCCTGTCTCCAAATAAAATACAAAATAAGGCTGGGTCTGTGGCTCAGTAGTTGAGTGCCCCTGAGTTCAATCCCTGGTACCAAAATAAATAAATAAAATACAATAAAAAATAACCAGTTGTTTAAAACAAAAACAGGTGCTGTATTTAGGTTTAAATACATGTAATGGTGAAATACATACAAAATAGAACAACAGATTGGAGGTAAGAATTGGGGGGATACAGTTATAACATTCTAATATTGCTTGTGCAGTGATACAGTTGTGTTTGACTGTAGATTCAATTAATTATGTATTGTAAATTCTAGGTCAAAAACTAAAAAATTAAAAAGAAGTATAAGGTAATCAAGAACAGATAAAATTGAATTACAAAAATAAGTTAAGAGCAGATACAAAAAGAGGAAAACAAAGAGCAAAGAACAAATTAAATAACAGACAACTAGCAAGATGGTGGATTTAAATTCGATCATATTAATATGTTAATTTAATGTAAAGGGTGTTAAAACACCATTATATTTTATTTTTTAAAAAAGCAAGACCTGGCCATTTGCCTGCCTCTCGCCTGTCCATCGCCTGCCTTACTCCTATCCATCACCCAACGCACAAGGTTCACCTCCCAATCGTCCGACAAGAGAACTAATCAACGACCGCCAGTGGAGCAGCAGCTGCCTGCTGTTGCCTGGAAGTTCACTGTCACAGTACCTGCAGGTTTGGTTACACATGGCTGCCGCCATTTTGAGACAACAGCCAGGCCTCATCGGACCCCTGGCCAGACTGACTGAGCCCCATCTCCAGGATCTCTCAGCCCAACAGATCACTCCCTGCCTCTGGGACCCCTACATCAACTGACTGCTCCCTGCCACCAGGACCTCCAGACCTGCGCTCTATCACCAGGAACCCAGACCAAGTGATTGCAACCAGCCTCCAGAATCCCACAATCACACCAAACACACCCGACTTCCAGGACCCCGGCCTGACCAACTGCATCCTGCCTCCAGGACCTCCTGCTGACCACGTCCACACCCTAAGTTGCAGCTTCCCATCTGCCAACACATTTCGAGCCAGAGAGACCATCTTGGAAAATCCTGGAAGCCCTAGCTCCGATCTTTAGGTGGGGCAAAACCTATCCTGAGATGCCTGCTGGAGACTTGAAGCTCATTGTAAGGTACTCTCATGCATCAGGCTACTGAACTCTGGGAGGTTTCATTACTATATGACTGTTATACTGTAGATTTTCCTTTTTCTCCTTATTGAAAAAGTTTAGGGCTGGGGAGATGGCTCAGCTGGTAGAGTGCCTGCCTCGCAAGCACAAGGCCCTGAGTTTGATCCCCAGTACCGCAAAAAAAAAAAAAAAAAAAAAAAAAAAAAAATCAAAAAAAAAAAAGAAAAGTTTAAGGTTTTATTTCTTTACTGTTCTTGCTCTCTTTTCCTTTTGTTTACCTGTTCCCTCAGAGTCTCTTTCTCCCTTTTTTGCATGCTAACATCCAATTTCTTTTGATTATACTCTCACCCTTTCTATTATCTAGAACTTCTGTATATTCTATTCTCATACCATTAACAGCCACATTCTACATCCCTCTGCATCCTCTTTGTCCTACATTTGAAATTGCAGACCTTATTGCAAATCTGTTTGTATTATTGAAGATAATAATTGAACTCATTCTGTTTATTGTGACAATTTTGTTATTGTCCTCATAGGGGCTATTTGGTCTAGGAATGCATAGTGTCTGAATTGGGCACTGCTAATATTGATCTCCCCTAAAAGAAAGGGTTTTGGAAACCTATAGGGCCACTATAAGCCTATAGGGAGAAATCTGTAATACCCCAGATCTGCACTGCTAGAGGGGAAGATACATGAACAACATGAAAAAACAAGGGAAGAAAATGATCCAAACAAATCTAGATTCTATATTAATAGAATCCAATGACAGTATGTTAGAAGAAATGTCAGAAAAGGACTTCAGATTATACATGATTAAGATGATTCATGAAGCAAAGGATGAGATAAGAGAGCAAATGCAGGCAATGAATGATAATACCAATAAACTGACAGAGCAACTGCAGGAAGCAAATGATCATTTCGACAAAGAGATAGAGATTCTCAAAAAAAAAAAAAAAAAAAAAAAAAAAAACAGAAATCCTTGAAATGAAGGAAACAATAAACCAAATAAAAAACTCAATAGAAAGCATCACCAAAAGACTAGACCACTTGGAAGATAGAACCTCAGACAATGAAGACAAAATATTTAATCTTGATAATAAAGTTGCCCAAAGAGAGAAGATGGTAAGAAATCATGAAAGAATCTCCAAGAACTATGGGACTTCATGAAAAGACCAAATTTAAGAATTATTGGGATTGAGGAAGGCACAGAGATACAAACCAAAGGAATGAACAACCTATTCAATGAAATAATATCAGAAAATTTCCCAAACCTGAAGAATGGAAAATGGAAAATCAAATACGAGAGGCTTACAGAACACCAAAGTCACAAAATCACAACAGATCCACACCAAGTCACATTATAATGAAAATGCTTAACATACAAAATAAAGATAGAATTTTGAAAGCCGTGAGAGAAAAGCATCAGATTACATATAGGGGGAGACCAATATGGATAGCAGCCGACTTCTCATCCCAGACTCTAAAAGCTAGAAGGGCCTGGAACAACATATTTCAAGCTCTGAAAGAACATGGTTGCCAACCAAGAATCCTATACCCAACAAAACTAACCTTCAGATTTGAAGATGAAATAAAATCCTTCCATGATAAACAAAAGTTAAAAGAATTTACAAATAGAAAGCCTGCACTACAGAATGTTCTCAACAAATATTCCATGAGGAGGAAATGAAAAACAACAATGTAGGTCAGCAAAGGAAGGAACTACGTTAGAGAAAAATCAAGCCAACTTAAAAACCAAAAATAAGTCAAATGACTGGGAATGCAAATCACATCTCAATAATAACCCTGAATGATATTGGGCCTAAACTCATCAATCAAAAGACATAGACTGAGGGAAGGCGAGAGGGCGGAGGTTGCGTGGTGCAGGCAGAGGCGGCAGCGGTGGCGGCGGCAGGAGGGGGGGTGGCGGGCAGGGGAGGAGGCAGAGGCGGCGCCGGGTCGCACGCGGCTCCAGGCGGGGCAGCCCAGGCGGCTGAGGGACGCAGCCAGACCTTGGCGGGACTGGGTTTCACGGCCTGGGCCCAGCGAGCGGGTGGACACGTCGCCGGAGCCTTGGGGGCACCCGGAGACACGGGCCCTCAGAGTATATGGATCCCATGGGAATGTCACAACTTTTTAACAGGAACAGCAGCACTGGAAAAACTACCTCATAGAAGGTTTGCCTGCAATGAGATTTCATTCTTCACACTTAAAGGACATCCTTTCTGAGCTGCTGTGAATGAATTTGGAATGATACTATATATTTTCAACTAATGGAGAACTAGCTGTGTCTTGAATAAGGATCGCTGCCCTGGACGACTTCAGAACATTGCTCACAATGTCATCAAACAGGAGTCAAAATCCCCATGGACTGAAGCAGATTGGCTGGGATGACCTCAGAGCTGGAATCCAGCAAGTGTACACCAGACAAAGCATGGCCAAGTCCAGATACATGGAACTCTACACTCACGTTTATAACTACTGTACTAGCGTGCACCAGTCAAACCAAGCACGGGGAGCTGGCGTCCCTCCTTCTAAATCGAAAAAGGGGCAGACACCTGGAGGGGCTCAGTTTGTTGGCCTGGAACTGTACAAACGACTTAAGGAATTTTTGAAGAATTACTTGACAAATCTTCTTAAGGATGGAGAAGACCTGATGGATGAGAGCATGCTGAAGTTCTACACTCAGCAATGGGAAGATTACCGATTTTCAAGCAAAGTGTTAAATGGAATCTGTGCCTACCTCAATAGACATTGGGTTCGCCGTGAATGTGATGAAGGACGAAAAGGAATATGTGAAATCTATTCACTTGCATTGGTGACTTGGAGAGATTGTCTGTTCAGGCCATTGAATAAACAGGTAACAAATGCTGTTTTAAAACTGATTGAAAAGGAAAGAAATGGTGAGACCATCAATACAAGACTGATTAGTGGAGTTGTACAGTCTTATGTGGAATTGGGGCTGAATGAAGATGATGCATTTGCAAAGGGCCCTACGTTAACAGTGTATAAAGAATCCTTTGAATCTCAATTTTTGGCTGACACAGAGAGAGATTTTATACCAGAGAGAGTACTGAATTCTTGCAGCAGAACCCAGTTACTGAATATATGAAAAAGGCAGAGGCTCGTCTGCTTGAGGAACAGCGAAGAGTTCAGGTCTATCTTCATGAAAGCACACAAGACGAGCTGGCCAGGAAATGTGAGCAGGTCCTCATCGAAAAGCACTTGGAAATTTTCCACACAGAGTTTCAGAATTTATTGGATGCTGACAAGAATGAAGATTTGGGACGTATGTATAATCTTGTGTCTAGAATCCAGGATGGCCTAGGAGAGTTGAAAAAGCTGCTGGAGACACACATTCATTCTTGCAGCAATTGAGAAGTGCGGTGAAGCTGCCTTAAATGACCCCAAAATGTATGTGCAGACAGTGCTGGACGTCCATAAAAAGTAAAATGCCCTGGTGATGTCGGCGTTCAACAACGACGCCGGCTTCGTGGCTGCGCTCGACAAGGCGTGTGGTCGTTTCATAAACAACAATGCGGTTACCAAAATGGCTCAGTCGTCCAGTAAATCCCCTGAGTTGCTGGCGCGATACTGTGACTCCTTGTTGAAGAAGAGTTCCAAGAACCCAGAAGAGGCGGAACTAGAAGACACACTCAATCAAGTGATGGTTGTCTTCAAGTACATAGAAGACAAGGATGTGTTCCAGAAGTTCTATGCAAAGATGCTGGCCAAGAGACTCGTGCATCAGAACAGCGCGAGCGACGATGCCGAAGGGAGCATGATCTCCGAACTGAAGCAAGCGTGCGGTTTTGAGTACACCTCCAAGCTTCAGCGGATGTTCCAGGACATTGGTGTGAGCAAAGATCTGAATGAGCAGTTCAAAAAGCACCTGACGAATTCAGAACCTCTGGACCTGGACTTCAGTATCCAAGTCCTGAGTTCCGGGTCGTGGCCCTTCCAGCAGTCCTGCACATTCGCCTTGCCCTCTGAGTTGGAACGAAGCTATCAGCGGTTCACAGCTTTCTACGCCAGCCACCACAGTGGCAGGAAATTGACATGGTTGTATCAGTTGTCCAAAGGAGAATTGGTAACTAACTGCTTCAAGAACAGGTACACTCTGCAGGCATCCACGTTCCAGATGGCCATTGTGTTCCAGTACAACACGGAGGACGCCTACACCGTGCAGCAGTTGACGGATAGCACGCAGATCAAAATGGACATTCTGGCACAGGTGCTGCAGATTTTATTGAAGTCGAAGTTACTGGTCCTGGAGGACGAAAACGCAAATGTTGACGAGGTGGAGTTGAAGCCGGACACCTTGATAAAGTTATACCTTGGCTATAAGAATAAGAAATTGAGGGTTAACATCAACGTGCCAATGAAAACTGAACAGAAGCAAGAACAAGAAACCACACACAAAAACATCGAGGAAGACCGCAAACTCCTGATTCAGGCGGCCATCATGAGGATCATGAAGATGAGGAAGGTCCTGAAGCACCAGCAGCTGCTCGGCGAGGTCCTCACTCAGCTGTCCTCCAGGTTCAAGCCTTGGGTCCCAGTGATCAAGAAATGCATTGACATTCTGATTGAGAAGGAATATTTGGAGCGAGTCGATGGTGAAAAGGACACCTACAGTTACTTGGCTTAACCCTTCTAGAAGGGTCTGCATGACCCGCAGCAAACGAATAGTTCTCATGGAGAGATGGAAACAAGTCAAGTTCATAGCAGCCAGCCTGCCGCCATTTGGACCTCCCTTTTTAAAACTGAGACCAAGACTCACATCATCTGGTCTCAGATTTATAGCAGAACTGCTCAGGACTGATACATTTCAAGTCTGTAAATACGGACACCAACGCCATTTAACCCAATTTAAGAACAGAGGGGGAACTGAACCTTTCATGCTGAGGACTGCATGCTACTGTGTTTAAATCCATACATTGGCTACCTGATTAGCAGCTGTCGTCCAAGGCAGCGCCTGTAATGTTGGCAGCACTTTGAGAGCAAGTCTGAATGGACCCACGTGTAATCTGCTATGAAAAACCATTTGTATAGTGTGTTTCATTTTTTAGTGTGTGAAAATAAAGAAAATTAAAGGATTTCAAAAAAAAAAAAAAAAGACATAGACTGGAAGAATGGATTAAAAAGAAAGACCCAACAATATGCTGCCTTCAAGAGACATCTCATAGAAAAAGACATTCACAGACTAAAGGTGAAAGGATGGGAAAAAACCTACCATGCACATGGACTCAGTAAAAAAGTTGGGGTTTCCATCCTTATATCAGATAAAGTGGACTTCAAGCCAAAGTTAGTCAGAAGGGATAAAGAAGGACATTTCATACTGCTTAAGGGAACCATAAATCAGGAAGACATAACGATAGTAAATATTTATGCCCCAAACAATGGTGCATCCCTGTACATCAAACAAAACCTTCTCATTTCAGGAATCACATAGACCACAACACAATAATTCTGGGTGACTTTAAGGCACCACTCTCACCACTAGATAGATCTTCCAAACAAAAACCAACCAAAGAAACCATAGAACTCAATAACACAATCAATAACCTAGACTTAATAGACATATATAGAATATTCCATCAATCAACAAGCGGACTCACTTTCTTCTCAGCAGCACACGGAACCTTCTTGAAAATAGACCAAATGTTATGCCACAAAGCAGCCCTTAGGAAATGAAAAAAAATAGAGATACTGCCTTGTGTTCTATCAGATCATAATAGACTAAGAATAGAAATCAATGACAAAATAAAAAAAGAAATTACTCCAACACCTGGAGACTAAATAATATGCTATTGAATGAAACATGGATAACAAAAAACATCAGGGAGGAGATAAAAAATTCTTAGAGGTCAATGAGAACAACAATACAACATATCAAAATCTCTGGGACACTATGAAAGCGGTACTAAGAGGAAAAGTCATTGCATGGAGTGCATTCCAGAAAAGAATGAAAAGTCAACAACTAAATGACCTAACATTACAGCTCAAAGCCCTAGAAAAGGAAGAACAGAATAACAGCAAAAGTAGTAGAAGACATAAATAATTAAAATCAGAGCTGAAATAAATGAAATTGAAACAAAAGAAACTGTTCAAAAAATTGACAAAACAAAAAGTTGGTTCTTTGAGAAAGTAAACAAAATAGACAAACCCTTAGCCACACTAACAAAGAGAAGGAGAGAAAAACTCAAATTACTAAAATTCGTGATGAAAAAGGAAATACCACAACAGACACCACTGAGATACAGAACATAATGAGAAACTACTTCGAAAATCTGTATTCCAACAAAATAGAAACTACCAAAGACATTGACAAATTTCTAGACACATATGCTCCTCCCAAACTGAACCAGGAGGACATACACAATTTAAACAGATCAATATCAAGCAATGAAATAGAAAAGCCATTAAAAACCTACCATCCAAGAAAAGCCCAGGACCAGACGGATTCTCAGCCGAGTTCTACAAGACATTCAAAGAAGAACTCATTCCAATACTTCTCAAAGTATTCCAGGAAATAGAAAAGGAGGGTACCCTACCAAACTCATTCTATGAAGCTAATATCACCCTCATGCCAAAACCAGGAAAAGACACATCAAGGAAAGAAAATTTTAGACCAATATCCTTGACAAATATAGATGCAAAGATCCTTAAGAAAATATTGGCAAACCGTATCCAAAAATATATTAAGAAAATTGTGCACCACGATCAAGTGGGGTTCATCCCTGGAATGCAAGGATGGTTTAACATCCGTAAATCAATAAACGTAATCCATCATGTCAATAGACTTAAGGATAAGAATCATATGGTTATTTCAATTGACGCAGAAAAAGCGTTCAACAAAATACAACACTCCTTCATGCTCAAAACACTAGAAAAAATAGGGATAGTACGAACATACCTGAACATTGTAAAGGCTATTTATGCTAAGCCCATGGCCAACATCATTCTTAATGGAGAAAACTGAAACCATTCCCTTTAAAAATGGGAACAAGACAGGGATGTCCTCTTTCACCACTTCTATTCAACATTGTCCTCGAAACTCTAGCCAGAGCAATTAGGCAGATCAAAGAAATTAAAGGGATACGAATAGGAAAAGAGGAACTTAAGCTGTCACTATTTGCGGATGACACGATTCTCTAGAGGACCCAAAAACCTCCTCCAGAAAACTTCTAGACCTCATCAATGAATTCAGCAAAATAGCAGGCTATATAATCAACACGCATAAATCTGAAGCATTTTATACACAAGCGACAAAACAGCTTAAAGGGAAATGAGGAAAACAACTCCATTTGCAATAGCCTCAAAAAAAAAATAAAATAAAATACTTGGGCATCAATCTAACCAAAGAGGTAAAAGATCTCTACAATGAAAACTACAAAACATTGAAGAAAGAAATTGAGGAAGACCTTAGAGGATGGAAAGATCTCCCATGTTCTTGGATAGGCAGAATTAATATTGTCAAAATGGCCATACTACCAAAAGTGCTATACAGATTCAATGCAATTCCAATTAAAATCCCAATGATGTACCTTACAGAAATAGAGCAAGCAGTCATGAAATTCATCTGGAAGAATAAGAAACCCAGAATAGCTGAAGCAATCCTTAGCAGGAAGAATGCAACAGGGGGTATCACAATACCAGAACTTCAACTATACTACAAAGCAATAGTAACAAAAACGGCATGGTATTGGTACCAAAATAGACAGGTAGATCAATGGCACAGAATAGAGGACATGGACACAAACCCAAATAAATACAATTTTCTAATACTAGACAAAGGGACCAAAAATATGCAATGGAGAAAACATAGCCTCTTCAACAAATGGTGCTGGAGAAACTGGAAATCCATATGCAACAGAATGAAACTAAACCCATATCTCTCACCATGCACAAAAATCAACTCACAATGGATCAAGGACCTTGAAATCAGACAAGAGACCCTGCATCTTATAGAAGAAAAAGTAGGTCCAAATCTTCAACATGTCAGCTTAGGATCAGACTTCCTTAACAGGACTCCCATTGCACAAGAAATAAAAGCAAGAATCAATAACTGGGATAGATTCAAACTAAATAGCTTTCTCTCAGCAAAGGAAACTATCAGCAATGCGAAGAGAGAGCCTACAGAGTGGGAGAAAATCTTTGCCACTCATACTTCAGATAGAGCACTAATTTCCAGAATATATAAAGAACTCAAAAAACTCTACATGAAGAATACAAATAATCCAATCAACAAATGAACTAAGGATATGAACAGACACTTCACAGAAGAAGATCTACCAGCAATCAACAAACATACGAAAAAATGTTCACCATCTTTAGTTATAAGAGAAATGCAAATCAAAACTACACTAAGATTCCATCTCACCCCAATTAGAATGGTGATTATCAAGAATACAAGCAACAATAGGTGTGGAGAGGATGTGGGGAAAAAGATACACTCATACATTGCTGGTGGGGCTGCAAATTAGTGCAGTCACTCTGGAAAGCAGTGTGGAGATTCCTTAGGAATGGACCCACCATTTGACCCAGCTATCCCACTCCTTGGCCTATACCCAAAGGACTTAAAATCAGCATACTACAGAGATACAGCCACATCAATGTTCAGAGCTGCTCAATTCACAATAGCCAGATTGTGGAACCAACCTAGATGTCCTTCAATTAATGAATGGATAAAGAAACTGTGATATATATATATTATATATATATATATATATTATATATATACATATATTTATATATATAATATATATATATATAAACTGTGATATATATATATATAATGAAATATTACTCAGCTATAAAGAATAATAAAATTATGGCATTTTCAGGCAAATTGATGAAATTGGAGAATATCATGCTAAGTGAGCTAAGCCAATCTCAAAAATCCAAAAGAGGAATGATCTCACTGATAAGCGGATGATGACACATAATGGGGGGTGGGAGGGGGGCAAGAATGGAGGAAAGAAGGACTGTATAGAGGGAAACGAGGTGTGGGAGGGGTGGGAGGGGTGGGGGGAAGGAAAAAAATAACAGAATGAATCAAACCTCATTACCCTGTGTGAATGTATGATTATGCAAATGGTATGCTGTTACTCCATGTACAAACAGAAACAACATGTATCCCATTTATTTACAATAAAAATAAATTTTAAAAAATAAATAAAAAAATAAAACTAATGTAAAAAACAAAACAAAAAAATTGTGTCTTCTCACAAGAAATCTATCTTAAAAATTTGTGCCAGAGCTGAGACCAAAATAATAAAATATAGAGCTCTCAATTTTGAGATACAACAGTATAAATTTCATTAATTTGTACATATGTATGTATACATGTATAGCAGTGCTGAGGATTTAATTGAGGGCCTTATACACACTAGGCACTAATTGACATCCTCAGTCGAATTATCACTTATTAAATGTTTATCTCACTTGATGATCCCACAAAAATAAATAAATAAAATAAAATAAAATAAAATAAAATAATACAAGGAAAAAAAAAAAAAGCAAGACCTATTAGGAATGTAAACTGATACAGCCACTATGGAAAATAGTTTGGCAGTTACATGTAATCCATCTATTCTACTTCTAGGTATATGCTGAATAAAATTGAAAATACATGCTCACAAAAAAGTTGCATATGAACATTTGTAGCACCACTATTCATAATAGCCAGAAAGTGAAAACATCTAAAATATCTATCAACTGAGCAACTGGATAAATAAAATATGGTCTATATGATGGAATATTATTCAGTCATAAAAAGAATGAAGTGTTAATACATAGTATAACATGAATAAGCCCTCTAAATATTATAAAGTAAAACAAAATAGATATAATAGGCAAGATATTGTATATGCATTTATATGAGACATTCAGAATAGTCAAACCCATAACGACAAAAAGTAGGTTGTGAGGGAATGGACAGAGAAGATCATTGGGAATGACTCCTAATAGGTATGGGTTTCATTTATTTATTTATTTATTTTTTCTGCCTCTGGATTTATTTATACAAACAGCACAGGAGGACGCCAGTCCCCATAGACTGGGGCTCAGGATCACACCAGTCCTTCTGTCCTCACATTCATAGAGCTTTTTACTATGGAGCCTTCGCAGGGACCTGGGCACCCTTGGGGGCCTGGGCACCGTTGGGGGTGGGAGCCGACGCTGATACTGGAGCTGGAGTTGCAGCCTGGGTCTTGGCTTGGGCTTTGGCCTTTGCCCCGCAGAGCCTGCGCTCCGTGGCGATGTGGGCACGAGCATGCTTCCAGTGCTTGGGATGGGTAAGCAAGGCAAGGCGATCAGGTTTGCGGCTGGCACCCTTTGGCATCTTGGGCTTAACCTCCTTAGGCTTACCAGGGCCTTGACGGCCTCGGCACGTGCACTCAGGGCCTTGGCGTTGTTTGCCTGCATCTTCTTCAGGATCTTCTTGTTGTGCTTCTTGGCAAAACACATATTTCTCAGGAACTTGGGGTCTACCCCCTTAAGAGATTCATATCCTGTGATCGGCGTTTCTTGATGCCATTTCTGTGCCATTTTCAGGATTGGTGGTACAGTGGTGTGGTTCTTGGACTTGGCCACGTCTGCACCATAAGCTGCTGCTCCCAGAGTGGTTGAGACCGGAAGAGGAAGAGGTGTGGGTTTTACAAGGGGAAGGCAATGAAAATATTTTTGGAGTAAATAGTGATGATAGTTACATAATATTGTGAAAAGCCTAAAAATTATTAAACTGTATATTTTTAAGTGGTTAAAATGGTGGATATTTTTGTGAATTTTATCTCAATTTAAAAGAGACTTGCTTGTATCCTGGCCATGAGAAACTTTCTTTAATGAAAAGATAAGCATTTTAAGAGTGAAGAGAAGAAAATTGTATCTCATACAAACACTAATCAAAAGAAAGTTGTAGTGGCAATATTAATATCATAAAGTTGGAGTTCAGAACAGGAATATTTCCTGGGATTAAACAAAAGAAAAGTAAATAACAACAAAGGGATCTACACACACACACAAATGCTGAGTTTACAGGCACCCAACAAAATATCTTCAGAACACAGGAAGAAAAATCTTATATAATTGAAAAAGAGATACAAAATTCAAAATTATGTTTGGTAATTTAAACACTTTTGTCTTTGTAATCAGTCATTAAAGCAATTAGACCAAAAATCCATAAGGAATTAGAAGACCTGTAAGATACTATCAACCACCTTAACCTAATTGATAGTCATAGAACACTTCTCCTACCCAGCACAATATTCATTCTTTTCAAAAGAATATCAAATATTCACCAAAATAGATGATATTGTGGACCATAAAACAAACAACAGAATTAAAAGAATTAAAAGTGCATGTTTCCTGATCAAAATAGAATTAAAGTACAAATAAAGATTTATGAAAAAATTTTGGAAAAAAATTAAAACTCTTTTAAATAATGGATGAGTCAAACCTACAAAGAAAATCAAAATATTTTTTGAATGTAAGTGAAAATAAGACATCAAAACTATTGGGATACATTTCAAAGAAAAATTTTAGCATTAATGTTTATATTAGAAAATTAGAATTTGATTAGAAAATAAAGATCTGGGTTTTTACTTTAATAAAGAAGAAATTTCATATGGAAAGGAAAAGGAGTTGGTGCCACAAAAGCAAAATTAAAAAGAGCATATTTGGAAAACTCTTGCTACAAGATTTTGAGACTACCATAAATACTCAGGTAACCAGGATAGTATATTATTGCTTGAAATGATAGATATATACATCAGTGGGACCAAAAAATATCCTTGGATAAAACAGTCCACTTATTTTCAGTACTATTAGAAAAGTAATTCAATAAACAAAGGATTCATTATTTTTTCAACAAATAATGTGGAAAAACTGGACATACATTTGAAAAACAAAACAAAACCTCAACCTATTCTTCAGACCATAAACATAAATATTAGGTCAAAATAGATAATAAATATAAATGAAAAATCTAAATCTATAAAGATACTGCAATACAGAATAAGTGTTTGTGACTTAAGTTAATGCAAGTATCTCATACAAGGATATCTTAGCCAATAATTCCATGTACCATAAGAGAAAAATTTGACAAAATTTTCCCATCAAATTTTTAAAAATTAGGGTCTGGGTTGTGGCTCAGTGGTAGAACGCTTGCCTAGCATGTGTGAGGCACTGGGTTCAATCCTCTGCACCACATAAATAAAGGTATTGTGTCCATCTACAAAAAAAAGTACATATTTTTTTTAAATAAATTTTTAATTCAACTTCAGTGTTTCAAAAGACTATGGTGAGAACATTAAAAAACAACAACAAGCAAGCAACAGACTGGGAAAAAATATTTGAAAAGTATATGTTATTAAAAAGATATCATGTTCTGAATATATAAACAATTCTAAAAACTCAATAAGAAGAAATAAACAACCCAGAAAAAAGCTTTGTAAAAGATTTGAACAGATATTTTACATATAAAAAAGGACACAGGGATGATAAACAGGTACATAAAAAGATGTTCTACATCAGTAGTGTTAAGAGAAATGCAAATTAAAACATAACATGATTCTACTACACAACTATTAGATGGCCCAAACCCACCCCCTCCCACACACACACCCCAAAAAACTAGTTAATACCAATACTGGTGAAGATATGAAGCAAAGTGGAATCCTTATGCATTATTGGTAAGAATTTGAAAATGGTATGGCATTTTGAAAATGAATTTTCAGTTTCAAATGCAAATTTAAATAAACATGGCATAACAATTCAATTTCTAGGTATTTACTCATGAAAAAGGAAAATGTATGTTTACACAAAAACCTGACCATGATTGTTTATAGCCCCTGTATTCAAAATTATTAAAAACTGGTAACAAGTCGAATGTATTATTCATGGTAGCCAAAAAGTGGATCCAATTAATAAGTCTTTCAACTGGTGGATGAATAAGTAACTGGTACTTCCACTTATCAGTGAGTGATAAGTGATTAAAATGCATAATGATAAGTAATAGAAGCCAAGCACAGAACTCTATATAATATGTGATTTCACTTACACTTTATGACATTTTTTAAAGGGCAAAACTAGAGGGAGAGAAAAGGAGACCTGTGATTGCCAAGGTCTGAGCAGATGGGAAAGGGTGAACCACAAAGGGGCATACACAAATTTGGAGGAATGATGAAACTGCTCTATATCTTGATTGCAGTCGTAGTACATAATTTTATGAAGTTGTCAAAACTCATAGAAATATATAGTTAAGTGGCAAATCTTACTGTGTGGAGATTATACCTCAATAAACCTGAATTTAAGAAAAACTAATGGAAAAATTAATATAGAATAATAAAATAATCCCCCCAAAATAGGAAAATAGGAAAAAAGAAAGAACAGATAAAATAAATGGAAAATAAAATAAGCATGATGGTAAAGTCAATCACATGAGTAATTACATAAATGCAAATGAACTGAACACCCCATCTAAAAGGCCATGATTATCAGACCAAATTTTAAAATAATAACCCAAGTGTTTGTTGTTATGCTTCAAAAATAAATACACAGAATGACTGAAACCTAACAATGGAAAAGATATTATCATGCAAACACTAACTTAAAGTTAGTCTATGTGATCACATTAATATCAAAGTAAATTTAAAGGCAGGAGACATAATAAAGAAAGGTATTTCATAAAGATAAAGGGGACCAATTCACCAGGAAATTACACCAGTCCTAAATTTTTATGTCTGTAATAATGTAATTTCAAATAACATAAGCAAACATTGATAGAACTAAATGGGAAACAGACAAAACCCCAGTGGTAGTTTAATACACACCTATGTCTGATATTAGACACAAGAGAAAAAACTAGATAACAAACATGAAAAATTATACAGAATATTTGAGCAAAATAGCTAACTGTATTTACTTGAGGTATTTGTGAAACACTGCATCCAGTGTCTTCAGAATGAATTTTTTTTCAGATGCACATGAAATGTTTGTCAAAATAGACTATATGTGGTACATAAAGCAAGCCCAAACAAACTTCAAAAACTTGAAGCCATAATATGATATATTCTCACACTACGGTGCAATTAGAATAGAAATTATTAGAAAGATAACTAGATAATCTGAGAATGCTTGGAAATTAATCAAGGCTTTTCCAAATGGCCTAATAGTCAAGAAACCACAATGAAAATTGATAAGAAAAATGCACCACCTCTAAATTTATGTGAGCAAAACCATGTGAACTGGGGATTAATTTATTCCCTCTCAGCTCCAAATTCCTTGTTTGCCTACTCTGAAAATGGGATTGGGCCCTTTTAATATTTTTGCTTGCCAACTGGAACTTTGTCATTAGAGAGCACTAGAAATACCTTGTAGGAAGAAAGCTTTTTGCTTCCTGGTTTGGGTGTGTTTGTTAGGCAAGCTTCTCCGGCACACTTTTTTTTTTTTTTTTTTCCAAGCACCAAATTTCTGCAGTGTACAGTGACCAGAGGCACTCAGAACTTTCCCTTGGCACTGGCCTTAGGCAGTTTTGTAGAGTGCTCCCAGTGAAGCATCTCCCCCCAACATCGTTTGCTGGCACTCCAGAGGGTAATTTCCAGGATGTTTCACCTTTAAGGAACAACAGCAAGTTCTCTGTCCTCCACTAAGCCATAGCAGTGCAACAGGGTCTGGATCTCAGGCCTCAGTGGTGTCTTCCTTGGGTGTGATATCTGAGTGCCAAGAGGAGTGGCTGTTTCCTTTATCTCCTATGCCTATGTTATTTAGAATCCTCTTGACTTCTCGCTAGGCAATCTCTCATTACTCCAATGCCCCTGTATGGTTAATAACTCTTTATATTAAACATTTTCAGTTTAAGTTACTGCGTGGGTCACCTCTTCTGATTATATTTATTGATTTGCAGTGCTTAAAGTGACTTGAGTGTATTAGGACAACAACAAAAAAATTAATTTGTAAGTTACCATCTCAGAAATTTGAAAAAGAACAGAACATAGAAGGAAATTAATGAAAATGAAAACAGGAAGTGATAGAATAGAAAGGTGACATAAAGAAAAATCAACAAAGCCAAAAACTTTTTCTTTGAGAATATCCATTAACTTGATAAACTCTTATCAAGATCAATCAAAAAAGAAAAAAGAATGAAACTATGGAGTGGAGATGGACTCTGGTAGAGCATTTCCTAGCATGTGCAAGATCCAAAAAGGAAAAGAAGAGAAAAAGAGTGAAAGTATAAATTACTAATATCACAATGAAAGGAGAATAAAACTATAGGTTCTATAGACAAGTAAGATAATATAGGAATATTTTAAATAATTTTATGTAAATAAATTTGACAAGCTATATAAAATGATTTTTAAGAAAAACCCAAGTTATCTAAATTGATCAAAGGAAAATAATAAAATCTGAATAATTGTTAAACATATTATATCTATAATTTACTCCCACATAAAATTTCAAGTCTGATGTCTTTTGGGTAATTTCACTAATTAAGAAATAAATAATTATCAATCCTACCCAATTTCTTTTAAGGAATAGAGAGAACAATTCTCCTAACTCATTTTGAGGTCATCATAACCCTGACACAAAAATATGATGACATTACAAGAAGGACAATTATAAGGCAATACTTATATGAACATAGTTATAAAAATAAAAACAAAGTATTTGATAATCAAATCCAGAGAATATATACAAAGAATACTATATCATGGAATTGGCTTATTTCACTTAGCATTACATTCTCCAATTCCATTCATTTACCTGCAAATGCCATAATTTTATTCTTCTTTATGGCTGAATAATATTCCATTGTGTATATATACCACAGTTTCTTTATTCATTCATCTTTTGAAGGGCATCTAGGTTGGTTCCACAATCTAGCTATGTGAATTGAGCTGCTATAAATGTTGATATGGCTGTGTTACTGTAGTATGCTAATTTTAAGTCCTTTGGGTATAAACTGAGGAGTGGGATAACTGGGTCAAAAAGTGGGTCCATTCCAAGTTTTCTAAGGAATTTCCATACTGCTTTCCAGAGTGGCTGCACCAATTTGCATAAGAGAAGAATTGAGGAACTTTAGATTATATAGAGAAAAATGAGAGAGTGGAGGGTCAGGTGTATGAAAGATGGTGGAATGAGACAGACATCATTACCCTATATACATGTTTGATTACATGAATGGTGTGAATTTACATTGTGTACAACCATAAAAATGAAAAGTTGTACCCCACTGTGTACAGTGAATCAAAATAAAGTCTGTAAAACTAGAAAATAAAAATAAAAAATAATACACCATGACCAAATTTGACTTATTTCAGGAATAAAAATTGGTTTAAATTTTGAAAATTAATCAGTATTATTCATCTTATCAACATAATAAAGGCAAAAACCATAGGACCACCTCAACAAATGCAAAAAGACCTCCAATTAAGTTAACCACTAGTTCATGAGAAAACTGAGCAAATTGGGAATAGGAGAGAACCTCTTTAAGATGGTAAAGTTTATATATAGCAATTCTACTGTTACATGTCTACTGGTTAAATGTCAAGTGCTTTCTCTGAGTTCAGAAATAATTCAAGTATATTTGTTTTAATAACGTCTATTAGTCATTGCCCCTGTGGGTTCAAGTTAATGTAAGAAGGCCACAGAAAAGAATTGTAAGGTATAAGTAATGGAAAGAAGAATCTAAAACTGTCATTCTGGATGACATGGTTTAAATATAGAAACATTCAAAAGAATATATACACATTTAGCATTAGTAAATTTATTTAGATAGGTCACTGGACATAAAATTTAAGGCATATATGTATTTGCAAAAATGATAAATAAAATTTTAAGCAATTAATTACATTGGAAAATCTCATTTATCTAGAAAAAAAATCTGATGAAAGACATGCAAGATCACACACCTACAAAACATTTCAGGAAAAAATTAAACAAGATCTAAATAAAAGGATAGATATACCATGCTCATGGATTTGCAGGTTCAATATTTTAAAGATGTCAATTCCCCTAAACTAATTTACCAATTCCATGCAATCTCAGCCAAGATCTCATTGTATTTTTCTGTGAAAATTTATTAGGGGCATCTAAAATTTATATGGAGATGCAAATGATCTATAAAAGCCAAGAAATCAAGAAAACATTGGATGATTTAATATAATCATGTACAATATTTATCATAAAGTGATATTAGCCAAATTATATTGTGGGTGTATTAAAACATATCAACAAATCCCACCATTATGTACAACTATAATGCACAAATAAAAAATGTGGAGGGAAAAAGTTTTAACTAGATTTTTAAAAATTCTTAACATAAAGCTACACTATTTAAGACAGAGGGGTATTTATGTAATGATATATACATAGACCGGTAGAAGAGAGTCTAGAAATAGGTCACACATGTATAGCAACCTGATATATAACAAAGGTGCCATTACAAGTTTGTGGTGATAAGATTTTTTTTTCAATAAATTTTGCCGAAGCAATTGGATAATTCCTATGCCAAAAACAGACCTTAACTCTATTGTCTTAGTCCATTTTGTGTTGCTATAACAGAATACCAAATAGCAGGTAATTAATAAAGAAAATAAATTTATTTGACTCACAGATCTGGAGGCTCAGAAGTTCAAGATCAAGGGTCTGCACCTGGTGAGGTTCTTCTTGCTGCATCATAACATGGAAGAAAGTCTCACATCAGGTGGGAGAGTGTGCACAGGAGGGGTGCTGGGAGAGAGAGAAACTTGCTCTTACCAGAAACCCACTCACAAATAATGGTATTATTCCATTCATGAGGGCAAAGTCTATTTCACACCACTTATAAAATTTAATTCCAATAGGACTGTAGACCTAAATGTGAAAAGATAACAGTAATACTCTAGAAGAGGGGTTGGTAAAATTTTTCTGTCAAGGATGAGATAGTAAATATTTTCAGTTTTGTGGGTCATAAGGTCTCCAACGCAACTACTTGGCTTTGCTCTTTTAGTAAGAAGACCCCTAAAACATGAATTGTAAAAGAAAATATTAATAAAGTTCTGAGGTTTTGTCTATCAAAAGTCATCATTAAGAGAATGGTACAGTAAGACACAATCTAGTAAAAGATTTGCTATATATATGCATATGTATCTGTGAAAGGATATGTACACATATCATGTATATTATGTATCTATGCAATAAATAACTCATATCCACAATACCTAAAGAAAGCCTATAAATCAATAAGAAAAAGGCAAGCCAATCAACGAAATGAGCAAAAACTGGAGTTGGCATTTTACAAAAGAGAATATCAATATGGACATAAGTCATGAAAAGATGTTCCATTGATTAGATTTCAGTTTACTACAAATAAGAATAAACCATAAAGAAGTATATGGCTAGCGAAAATGAAAAAGACTAATATGAAGTGTGGTCAGGATATGGATCATCTAGAACTGGAAATTTTATATAATACAAATGAGAGTGTAAATTTGTACAACCAGTTTGAATCACTAGGATCTACTAAAGCTTCCACTATGACCTAGAAGTTCCAATACTAAGTATATAAGAGAGGGGTATGGATTTATCATGAAAAAAGGAATGCATAGGGCCATTCATAGCAGTTTTCTTTTTGATAGCCATAAACTGGAAATAACTCAGATGTCTATCAACAGCAGAATGGATAAACTGTGGTACACTCATACAATGGAATACCACACAGCAATAAAAACTTTTTAACACTGATGAGTATAGAAGACATGATAGCAAACAAAAAGCAAGATATGAAAATGGAAAAAGTAGTATGTTTCCATTTCAACAAACTTCATGATCAGACATAATAATCTATGATGATTAAAGTAAAAATAGTGATTACTTATGGTGTGGGCATAATGGAGCATTCTGGGTAGCACACATAGTCTGTATCTTGATGGTTACATGAGTAAGACATATGTAAAACATTATAATTTGATATTTCATAAAATGTGTACATGTTTTCTCTACCTTAATTTACAACAAAAGTTTTAAAAGTCAAAGAAGTTTACACAAACATATATTCATTGAAAGATTCAAATAATACCAAAATATTGACAGTAAGACATAATTTGCCTCTATTTCCTACTCATTCTCACTGTTCTCCCTAGAGACAACAATTATGAGCATAATTCCTAGTTATCTATATGCACTTATATGCATATACATGCACATGTATGTGTAATATTAAAAATTCATTTATGCTTATAATCTTTTAGTTTTATCTTCAAAATACATCTCCCAGCTCTTCATATGTTTAATGCAGATCATCCTCATTTTTAAATAAGCTGCATAATGTTCCAAAGTATAAAAGTATATAATTCAGTCATCTCCCTACTAGTTGATACTTCAATTATTTCTAATTTTTCACTATTTGAAACAATACTGCAACAAGCATATTGACATATTCTTTGAATACACTACAAATACATTGATTTGCATTATGAACACTTAATTTCTCTAGGCTAAAACTGTGGAAATAAAATTGTTGAGTGAAGGAAAATTATAGTGCAAAAACTTAGGTACATTTTGCCAAATTGTCTTGAAGTAAGCCTTACAGATTATATTCTGACCCACTGACCTTGAAAATATCTAATTTCTCACATCTTTATAAACTGGATGTATCAAGCTTTAAAAATTTTGCCAGTCAGGGCAAAACAAACAAACAAACAAACAAACAAACAAAAAATCCTGCAACTCCACTGTTGTTTTAAGTTATATTTCTATGCATCATTTACATTTCCTGTGGAAGTGACTATATTCTTTACCCCATATTTTTACTAGTCTTTATTATATATATAAAATATATTTTAATGGATGTTGAAAATATTTTCTCCTAATTTGTCACCTGTAACTTTTCTGTTTTATCACATGGTGTTGTCTAGGACTCTCACAATAATACTGAACAAGCTTTAGTGGAAAAGCTTCTAATCATTGTTAGATGTGAGGTTGGTGTATACATATATCATTCATTAAGAACAGAACATGTCTCTGTAATTCCGTTGAGCTAAAATGGTTTGCTTTCTACTTAAAAACACTAGTGTCACCAGGGGTAGTGGTAAGTGCCTATAATCCCAGAAACTGCAGGCTGAGGCAGTTTGAAGTCGGCATGGGCAACTTAGCAAGACTTGTCTCAAAATTTAAAAAAATAAATAAAATAAAAGGGCTGTCATTTATTGGTACAGAACCCTTGGGTTCAATCCCCAGGGCTGTAAAAATATAATAAATATAATATAATATAATATAATATTATAATACATAAAAACACAAGTGTCAAATTATATCAAATATTTTTACATCCCTTAAGATAATTATATTATCTTTCTTTAATTTGAATATAATGATTTGCATTAATATATGCTGAGTTTCAAATTAGCCTTGGATACCTGAGATAAATTCTACTTATATTTTAAAATTATATTTCTGAGAAGCTAGAGAAAAACAAGTGAATTTTTAAAAGGGGGTACCCTGGAAAATGGAAGGGAGACCAGTGTGACAGAGAAGAGGGGTTGAGGGGAAGAGAGGGATGGGAAAGGGGAAGAACTGAGGGAATGGGTGGATCAAATTATGGTGTGTGCATCTGTCAATGTACCACAGTGAATTCACCTTTATGTATACCTACAAAGTACCAATTTATAAAAATAATAAATAGATGGGGGGAAGGCCAACTGAGTATAGGAGGGGAATTTGGGGTGAGAGGGTAGGGGAGAAGGGAAGGGAAGGAAAAGATACTGGGGACTGAAATGAAACAAATTATATTCCATGCATGTGTGACTATTTAAATATGAACCCTACTATTATGTATAACTATAATGTACTATATTAATCAAATTTTAAACAAAGTTACATAACATTTTTGAGTTCATTTTGCTAATACTTAGGATTTCTACATCTGTGTTCATGAATTGAGGGTATGCTTTTCCTATATAATTTTAATAATCAGGCCATGTCAGCACCAGCATAAGTGAATTAGCGAGCTTTCTATTTTTCCCCATACTTTGTGTTAAGTAATATAGCATAGGAATTACTTGTTCTCTACTTTTAGAACCATCTGTGTTTGTTGACTGCTGCAGTCTGAATGCTTGTGTCTCCCCCCACCAACCCTCAACACAGTTCATTTGTTGAAACTGAATCCCCCAGTGCAATACTATTATGAAGTGGGACCTTGAGGGAGGTGGTTAAGCCATGAGGGCAAAGCACTTATTAATTTGATTAGTGCTCTTACAAAAGAGGCCTGAGGGTACTTGTTCTTTCCACCACAGGAGGACGTAGCTAGAAGGAGGCATCAATGAAGCACAGAGAAGCCTTACCTACACCCTGAATCTTGGTGCCTTGATCTTGGATTTTCCAGCCTCTGGAACTGTGAGCAATAACATTTTAGCTGTCTGTAAGTTACACAGTATAAGATATTTTGTTTAAGCAGCCTGAATGGACTAAGACAGTGACATTTTATAAGATAGATATTTGATAACCTTTTCAAAGTATTCAGTGTGTTTCTCGTTGTTTTTTTTTTTTTTTTTTTTTTTTTGCGGTGCTGGGATCGAACCCAGGGCCCTGTGCTTGTAAGGCAAGCACTTCACCAACTGAGCGATCTCCCCAGCCCTGTTTGTTCTTTTAAAGTGACTATTTCCTCTTGGATCAGTTTTCTCAATTTTAATGTTTTATGTTTTCTAGAAAACATTTTAATCTAGATTTTTTTTTTTTAATTTACTATCTTAAACTTCATATTCATCTTGGAGCAGTGGTGCCCACCTGGAATCCCAGTTAACTCCAGAGGTTGAAGCAAGAGAATTGCAAGTTCAAGGTCAGTCTCAGCAACTTAGTAAGACCCTATCTCAAAATAAATAAAAAACAAGCTGGGAATGTAGCTCAGAGGTAGAGTGCCCTTGGGTTACATCCTTATAACCACCAAAAACAAAAACAAAAACAAAAACAAAAATCCTACTCTCTCTTCCCTTCCCTCCTCTCCCTCTCCCTCTGTTAGACATTTCAAACTTTTTAAACATTTTTCTTAGTTTTGAGAGAATAAGTTTTCAGTTTTTTTTTTTTTCAAATTTACTGCATCCCCCCATTTTGTTTATTTCTGGGTTCTTCTTTAGTAACACCCGTCCTTCTACTTCCCTTATATTTTTTCCCTTCCACTAGTTCTTGAACCATATATGTGATTTATTTCTGCTCAATCTTTTCTAATATTTGCATTCCTGGAGCCATTTCTTCTGAGTATATGTGGATTTTGACCTGTATTGTTTCATCGTCGCTCTCATTGTAGTGGTTCAGTGTACTGGCTCTGGATCACACTATCTAGGTTTAAATACCAACTCTCTTATTTATGGACTGTATGCCCTTAGGCAGGTTATTTAATAAAGCTTTGTGTTTCAGTTTCTCATCTGTGAAATGAGATGATAATGGAATTAAACTCTCAAGATTATTGTGAAAATAAAAAGACAATTCATGTAGACCACTTAGTACAATTCTTGTTTGCATAGTAATGTTCAACAATTTTTAGGAATTTTCATTTCTAAGTAATTAACAGCATTTCAAATTTTTTTAATAAAGTTATTTAAAGAAGTGGTTTCTGTCTCTAAGGTTATAATTTTTTCTTATTTGTTTATTAATTACAAAATTTATTGCAGAGTGATCAAAGAACATGACTTGAATAATTTATCTGGGAATTTATTAACATTTTATTTGTTACATTAGCAGCTAATGTTTCATGTGTGTTTGAAGAAATTGTGCATTCACTGTTTATTGTGTACAAAGTCCTTTATTAAATCGTTTCATTATTGTGTTATGCAAAGTCTCTTTCTACCCTTAATTGTTTTCTCCTCGATCTGTTACTTTCTGAGGTATGTGTTATAATCTTCCAAAATGGCTGCGTATTTTTCTCTCCTACTTACATTTCTACCAGTTTTTACTTATAAATTATAAATGTCTTTTTATGTTATAGTGTGAGATTTATGAAGGATCATTATTAGCACAGCTTCTTATGAATGTTATCTTGTGGAATCCTTTCACATCAAATTCTTTCTTGTCTAGTATTGTTATCATGTTTCTTTTTAGTCATAGTTGCCAGATATATCTTTGCATGTTCTTTTATTTTCAACTTCCTTCTTAGATGTACATTTCTAAATAACTTATAATATTATGTTGTTTTACCAAATTTTGGATTCTTTTCATTGAAGAAATTTATCCATTTGTGATATTGAATTTTTTTCTTGCTGATTATGTTTGTGAGTGTGTATCATGGTTTTAGAACGCCCCTCCTACCTGTTCAACATACCTTATCCCTGTCATTCTTATATTGCAATTAAGTAGAACAGGAGTTTTCCTACTCCTTCCTTTTGTAAATATAATTTCATTGGAACACAGGCGTGCCCATTCATTTACCTATTATCTATGGCTGCTTTCACACTGCAGCGGCAAGAGTTGAAGTTGTAACACAAGACTGTGTGGATTACAAAATCAAAGTTATTAACTGCCTGACTTTTTAAGAAAAAGTTTGCCAATATCTAATCTAGATTTATGTTAATAATTTTAAACATATGCCATATTCAGACAAATTAACTACTTTCTCCACTGATTCTTGAACTTCAGGTCTTCATCCTTCTTGACTTCATTATTTTATTGAAGTTCATCCAACAGTGATCCTTTCAAAGAGAATCTATTGCTGATACATATCTGCTCCATTTTTCATATCAAAAATAGAGTTTTTAAGTTTTAATATAACTGTTTGCTTGATCTTCATGGATATATTATTTGAACCTCTCTGAGGCTAATTACTACATTTGTTATTCAAATAGGCATGTATGTATCCAAATAGAAATTTTACAAAATAAAACTTATCTTTTCCTTTTAAAATATTCCTTATTAAATCTTTTCCCTTAGGTATTTATTCTTCTATTTACTGAATCTGGTGACTCTAAAAGCATTATTGTTCTTATATATGATTATTCTTGAACTTTATGAGAATCCCTGTTAGCTATCTACCCAGGCTTATGTGGGCTGGCTAGTGCTTATAGTAGAAGGAAAGGGCATACTGCTGGGCAGAAATTTGCTTTCAGTTCAGAGTGAGGAGCCTCCTTGTCCCTCCTGGGGTCCACTGCTACTATTCTGTTCTTTGACCCCCAGGACCCACAGGTGTACATCTTCAACCCATGGACAGTACAATCAGGTGAAGGGAAGGGGACTGGCAGTGTCTCAGTTAATCACTCTGGGTATTACCCTAACTAGGACCTGCGATTCACTGACTGTGCTCCCTCTGAGCTTGGAGCTTTCCTTATATTTCTTCTACCTCCTCAGAAGTCTGGAGTGTTTGGGGGTTCAGTTTTCTGGTTTGTTTTTCCATGGTTTGATACCATCTTCTAAAAATTTCTGCCACATTCATAGCACTTTTTGTTCCAAGTTCCATTACCAGTGTACCCCACCACCACCACTTCTCTATCTCTCAGCCTTTTCTGTTATTTCATAAGATTTTGTAGATATTCAGCTTCCTGCAATCTGACATCTTGATTTAATCTTCATACACAGGCATATCCATTCATTTACCTATTATTACCAAAGAGTCATTACCAATCAACTCTTTCAAAACACCATTAAATGTAATTTATGGGTGGTAACCTATGACCTTGCCATTTTTATTTCAAAATATTTTAAAAGATGCTGAGAGTATCTTTGACACAGAAACAAAAGTGAAGCCCAACTCCAACAATATCTCTGAGGGAATTCAAGATGACAAGAAGATTTCCAGGAATTGTAGTGGAAAGGGGCATTGAGTCTTGAGTCACTTGGCTTTAAAAATAGATTGGGTAGACTCTTCAATTTTTTAAAAGTATGGGGGTGGGAGACATTGATTGTAGAAGAGCTGTAATTTTTAGTCATTTTTTTCCCACCTGAAATATTGACCAGCAATCAGTGACATATGTGACATTTTCAGACAGAAACATTTAGCTGACAAGCTTATCCCATTTTGGAATTCTACCATCAACCCTGCCTACTGAGTAGCCTGTTCAGAATCATCAGGAGCTAAACTTTTAATAATGGAGCAGTTTTTAATAATGATTGGGTAAATCTTCCTAGAATGGCGAGAAAGCATAGGCCCTGACCCCGTACATTACCCGGGCTTTTAAATCCCTACAAAGAATGACTGGTACCATCTTCTTTTAGGGACCTCAGGAGGGATATGGGTTTGATATTCCCATGAACAGTCTTTGAAATTTCCCAGCTAATTATAAACATCTTCCCCTTCCTCCTCCTTTTTCAGTGATGGGGTTGATTTTTGGAAGGGTTTTCTGTTAGACACCTCTGTACATTCCCAGGTGTGTGTGTGTGTGTGTGTGTGTGTGTGTCTGTCTGTCTGTCTCTCTTTCTCTCTCTCTCTCTCTCTCTGAGATGGCATCTGTTAAATCTCTCATTTTCTTTGCTTCATATAAGCAAAAGTTCTTCCCTTGCCATCAGTGTTACCTATCTCACTACCTGCTATGCCCTTTTTTAAAACACACAAGATTTGACTTTCCTTCCATGCTGATCAAGAAATTTCATGTGGCGGTTATCTCAGTGCAGTGTGACTCTTGGTGGCACAACCTGCACTGTATCAAATTTTAAGATGGGCTAGGTTTTTTGCTGCCATGTTTTCTTTTGAGTCACTTGACTTTTCAAGATTCCTTTTATTGTTAGGGCCCTCATCCTCTACTATTACCCCTCTTCTCCTTTTCCCCTTTCCATCTCCCCAGAAGAAGAAAAGAAGTTAAAAAAAAAAAAAAAAGAATCTCATGTATTTGGCTCTTTCTATGCATAGAATCATGCTATTTTTACAAACACTTTTCATTGAATCCTCAGTAGAACCTGTGTGAGGGAGTTACTATCCCCACCTTTATCAGTAAATAATGGAGGCCCAGAGAGGTAAAGAACTTGCTTGAGGTCACGGAAGTGGCAAGAGTAGGGCTGGGATTGAGTCCTGGATGCTAACCTCTGATGCCCAGGTACTCTCCCTGAGATTGAGCCTCAAACCTGGCTGACCCAAGAGTGTACATCTAATTCCAGATAATAAACTGGAGACTGAAGGGAGAATGTAGACTCTCAAGGAGACTCTTCTTGAGTGGAGCAGGGTTGGCTGAGTGCCTTTAACACTAGAGATTTGTAGCACCAGATAGCAAACTGAACAGACAAAACTGACTGCTGAGGAAAGTTCTGTAGACTCATGGAGGCATGAATTCATTAATTTTAAATGCAAATTAAGTTCTCAGCTCCTGCACTATTATTATAGATATGCTATTGAGGTTTCTTATTAGCCCATTCTATATTTATTTCTTGGCCTACACAAAAGGAGCCTTTTCAAATTGAGAAAGTCTATTCAATAAACATTTATTATCTGGCTACTTTATTGTAGGGACTACATTATGTCTTGCAGATACAGAGAATAAAAACACACTTCCTTACCTCATATAGTTCACAGTGTGTGGGTCCATGGACAAGAAGGGTAGATAAAAGAAATAGGCAGTAAGCCTACAATGAGATAGCACCTATGACACAGATCTGTGCCAGGAACTACAGGACCACAGAAAATAAACAACTCTAACTCAACTTGGGTGGAGGTGTGGGTGGGGCAGGGAATGGACCAGGGAAGACTTCTGAGAGGATGCAATTCTTGACAGATGAGTGAGTCCTTTAAATGGTCAGGACCATAACTGTATGCATAAGAATCTTTTGGAAGACAGATTCACAAGAAACTAAAGGAGCAATGGAAACCTGTTCTGAGGTCTGAGAAGACAAACTAGTTGCTAGAAATGCATTGGCATCCAAATGAACTTTTCATTCCCTAGGTCTCTTCAAATGTCTTTGAGGTCACTTATGTCTGTTCCTGGAGTTCTAGGTGGTTTTTCTGGATTTCCCCAAGCCTAGAATGATGATCTATTCATCCTCCTTTACTCTGGTTCATCTGAAAATTACTTAATTTCTATTGATCCCTAGGCCTATTGCTTCTGCCATTACTAAACAACTATCTTATCTTCTGTAAGCCCTGTCATCTTGTCTTCTCACAAGTTCTGCTTATGCATTGCTTCTACTGGTTGCTTTTGTCTTAATGGTTTCTGAGGTTTGCTTTCCCTTGTGTGTCTTTCAGGTTCTCATTTTACTGCCAACTGCCTAACCCTCTCGATCATGTCCATATTCTCTAAGAAAGGAACTGATTTTCTAGTTAATTACTAACATCTTCCTTGGACAAAGCTCTTATATTCAGCAGCTCATAGGCCACTTGAATAGCCAGGAGATGAGTTTCCTTGGTGTCAGATGCTAAGCTCTGTACTAACTATGGAGCCAGGGTTACAAGAGACAAGGATGGAGGCTTACACCAACAAAGCTAGCCTTAAGCAGGACTGTGGATATGGCAGACAACTGGAGGCTTGGCAGATTCAGAAGAATGGCACTACAGACACAATTAGAGGCACTATAAATGAAAAACAAAATAAAGCAACAATAACAACAACAACAACAACAAAAAAAAAAACTAAGCTAACATCAACCACATTACCTTGGCATAACTTCAGATGATAGCAAGAGGAAAAATGATGAATAAAAGTAGAAAGTTCCTGGGAATAAACATATTTATGTATAAGAAAAAGCATAGGAAATAAAGCTAACCTATGGAAGGATAGTCTGATTATAGGAAATGACTTTTCCTGAGGTCCATATCAAGCTGGTTAGTCTTAAGATGTTTTCTTCTCTGACACAGGAAAGGTGACATGAAGAGTATGATGAGGGTGATGCCAACTTGGCCTGGTCAGGATGACACATATTGCTATTCAATTATGTCACTGTGGAACTGCTAGGTAGACGTTGTTAACTAAAGAAGATTCTCCTGAAAAAATCTGCGTGGGTTTCATCCAATCAAGTGAAAGGTCTAAAGAGCAGAACTGAGATTTTCCTGAGGAAGAAATTCCACCTGTACAGAGTCATCAACTCCTGTCCAAGGTCTTGTTGGCCTGCCCTACAGATTTCAGATTTGCCAGCTCCCTTGATCCACAAACTATCCTTCCTCAGTTTATTTCAAAACACATTTATGTACTTTCTGTGTACAAATTATTATGTTGGGACATAATATACTTTATGATTTTATATATTATATATGTATATATAAAACACATATATATGTACAAGCTCCTACAGACTGTTATCTGGAAAAGCCCTATTTGTACAGTGAGTATAGAAGTACAGGTTCTTCAGACTAGCTTCAAGAGACTTCGAATTTGGTACCCCATTGTTTTAGTTAGCTTTTTCAAAAACCTGTGACCAAATACTGACAAGAACAACTTAGAGGAGGAAAGTTTATTTAGGGCTCGCAGTTTCAGAGATTTCAGTCCATAGACAGCTGATTGCATTGCTCTCAGCCCACGGTGAGGCAGCACATCATGGAGGAAAGGACCCAGTGGAGGAAGCCACACAGTTCAAGAGAGTCAGGAAGTAGAGGGAGGGTCACAGGAAAGATGTACCCTTCCAGGACAGGCCCCAAAGGACCCACCTCCTCCAGCCATGCCCCACCTGACTACAGTTACCACCCAGTCAAACTCAGATAGATTATTATAGCTCTCACAAGCCAATCATTTTAGCTCTGAACTTTCCTGCATTAACAGGAGCTTTGGAGAGGGGCAACTCATATCCAAACCAAAATGCCCATTTAAACTTTATTAGCATCTATTCATTCCAATTAGATCAGTCACCTGCTGTTTCTTCTCATGTATGCTCATATTCCTGCTCATGTTCACATTGCTTTCCCCTTCTGATTTGCTTCTACTCTTTCTTCTACTTTTCTAAATTCCTTCTCTCTAATCATATTCTAGCTCCAGCTTAAGTCCCCTATGAAGCCACTTTTCATTACTTTATGCTCTTTTGTCTGAACTTCCTTAGCCATTATTAGCCAAGACGTTCATTGAGGTTCTTAATCTTACATCTCACCTAACACTGTTTTGTATATTGTACCCACCATTAGTAAGTATAAATTTGCAAGCACAAATTTGGGTATGCAAGAAATGGTACATTTTTACATTTTCTTTTAAGTCAAATTAAATTCACCTCAGACTTAAATCAACCCAGCCTCAATTCTGCTGGAGAAGAAGGAAATACAATCTCAGTTTTTATTGAACTTTCATTTCTTCCTAGACTTGCATTAGAGTGTGGAAGACTTATGTTGAGCCTAGAATATGGGAGAAGATGGATTTTTGATGTCATTATTGTTCAAAGGTATATGACAGCTAGAAGTTGGCAGACAACTCCTCTGCTTATGGGCTGACAAGGGCAAGGGGATCCGCATCATACATCAACCTGAAATGAGGATATCTCCCTGGGGTGCTCCTAGGAAGCAAGGCTGGTATTTCTACTACTGGAACCCTAATCTTTGTTCATGTGGGGGGATAATTTTTTTCTCTAGAATTCTATCTGCCTACAACCCTTTCTTCCTTGTTTCTCTTTGTTTCTTTCTGTCCTCAGATATGTTTATCTTTCAACTCCCTAACAAAATATCTCCAAGACCCTGGAAAAATTTTTATACCATTCTGAGGTTCCAACATAATAGTTTGTACACAGTAGATACCTCAAAGTGCCTTGAAATGAACTAAAGAAGGACAGTTGTGGATCACTGGTTAGGTTCCACCAGTTCAGATTGTGTAGGTACTGACTTCCTCATTGTAGAATTGGCTCTCGTGTCTTCTCATTGTTGCTTTTAGGGTTAGGTAAACATGTTTTTTCTTTACCTCTTTCTGTTCACAGTTGTTGCTGGCCTGAATTTCTGAGATATCAAATTTCTGCTTGGGACCTTTTTGGCCCCAAGTCAAAGTAAATACTTCCCTTAAAATTCAGACAAATGATATTAATTTGAACCCTCTTTAATATGAGATTGCAGATCATAACATAAACATGTGAATGGTACCAACCCTGGAAAATTTCTAAATGAAATCCAAGGAGTACCTGGCATTTGTTTTCATCATATCTTTTATTTGAAGAACCAGGTACATTGTATGAACTTTATCCCATTAATCCTCAGAAATATAAAGGGATCCAAAAGAGGGGCTTGCATAGATAGGGTAACAGTCAGACAGTGACAGCGTTGTTGACAGCCTACTATCTTTGAGTAATTAAGTATTTGAGTAATTAAGCTATATTGCTTAATTATTTGTGCTCTAATATGTGTACTCTAATAGATTCCACATTTTCACATCATACTTACATCACTATTCCTGCTATTGAGAACTTTTATCCAAATTTGCCAATATTTACTTAGTTTTGAGCTTCCCACCTTCCTCTGTAATCTTGCTTCTTCCTCTATTCACCTTCCCTCCATCCACTCTCTCTCCCTAATGCTATTAAAGGAAAGATGAGCACTCAATCACATTATAGCACTTAGTATCTGAACTTCCTAATACTACTTGCATTTCAAATGACAACATTTTAGTCCAAAGAAATTAAACATCATTTCCTAATATCAAAGATTTTGGGGGGTGGAAAGCTTTCTTTCCTTGTTCTTGTAGGGGATTATATATTCTTCTTTCAGCTCCTAGAGGGAAAAATTTGGAATGGAAGAAGACAGAGAAAGTAATGATTAGGGGAAAATAGGATGTTTTTATTTTTAAAGGGTTTGGGGGGACTACAGGGTAAATTTACCTTTTCCATATCTGGTAAGCCACCATAATTTGTGGTAATAAAATGTATACTTTCAGCCCTTAACCAATATTTACCAAAGAAAATGAAAACTTATTTTGGGCTTTCTTTTCTTTTGACAGAATGATCATAACTAAAAACATGGAGCCACATTTTATAAAATGGACTGTGTGTCCTTCCTCTTCTTTTTCCTGCCCTAGATTCCATGAAGGATCTGATCACAGAACAAAGAGAGAGGTATGCCTTATTCTCTCATCAAATGGTGGCCTTTCATGGCCTCACACCAGTGCTCGTGTCAGTCCCCTTACCAGAAATGGTCTTCCCCCAGTTTCTGCCTCTTTAATTCCTACTCATTCAAGGAGACTCAACTCAAATGCTAGCAAAGAGTCTTTCTCTAAATAGCTTGTTTACAATAAACAGACCAATCTTGCCATTATATCTCCATAGCACTAGTGGACACAATTATATTGTATATAAATTAGAACTCATTTGTATAATTAATATATGTTAATGTGTCTCTCTGTTCCACAGAATATAAACTTCTTTGAGTTGGGGCTACATCTTTTGTGTGTTTTCTGTATCTTGATACTTTTCTGTATCAGGCATGATAAATACATGATAAATGGATATGCTACAGTCTGGCTAGCATAAAAAGTTCATAGTTTCATAAAAGAGACAAGGTTCATAGACATAATAGATCAAGACAGTATACTGTACCAGATTAAGGATTGGTGATCACTGAATTAAAAAAATTATTAAACACCTAGGAGTCAGGAATTATGCCCTGATTAGGGTAAGTAAAATGTAGTCACTACCTTTGAGGTATTCACAATCCACCTTGTACATTCTTTTTATGTGTATGACATTTCTGTAGTTTACACATCACTTTACATGTTGTTCCTTACAACAACGCTGTGAGGTAGGTCATTATTTTTATTTTTATAGAAATGGAAAGGAACTGGGCGCAGTATACATGCCTGTAATCCCAGCAGCTCAGGAGTCTGAGGCAATAGGATTGAGAGTTTGAAGCCCACCTCAGCAAAAGTGAGGCACTAAACAACTCAGTGAGACCCTATCTTTAAATAAAATACAAAATAGGGCTGGGGATGTGGCTCAAGGATTGAGGGTCCCTGAGTTCAATCCCTGGTACCCTCCCCCTGTGGAAAAAAAAAAAAAAAAAAAAGAAAAAAGAAATGGAAACAAAGGACTGTATTCCCAGGTCTTCTGACTCCAAGACTAGGGTTTTTCTTCCCTATGTAAATGTTCCTCAAATTTTTCCACTGTTGTACACTTTCCCAAGAAAGAATAAACTTAATACTCCTCAAGGTTGGGACAAGCTGAAAATCAAATTTGTTACCTTAATGATTAATGTTTAATATAATACAATATAATGTTTTTATAATACTTTGCATTGAATCAAACTGAAATACTGGGAAAATGAGGAACATTGACCCTAAGTTTTTGCATGTCCTTTGTACAGGGCTTCATGACCAGAGGGGCACAAGAACAATTTGAGAAACACATGGCTACACTCTGGCTTACACTTTTTGAATGGGTTCCCATTCAAAAGAAAACAAATTTTTTTACAGGCTTCTTAGTGGCATAATTGTGTTTTCTCATTCTTCTCTGTATACTATAACAAAACACAACCTACTCCCAGACCTTAAGTGAGTAGTGGGGGATAATTCTTCCCTTCCTGAAAAGATGTCTCATTCTGGCATAAGGTGTCTTTGGTCTAATACCGTCCGCAAGTCCTCTCATTGCTGGTTGAACCTAACCAAGAGTTCTAGATGTCTGCCCCAATGCCCTGTTGGTCCTTGAAGGCCCAAAAGGCTCAACGACACTCTCCTCAGTATCGTCGCTAGAGGGCAGCTCGGGGCTGCAGCTCTGCTGAGCCCTCTAGTGGCTAGTGGGGGTAACGCGCCTCTTTCATGGAACCTATGAAGAACTCAGAAGTTGCACTTAGGAAGCCGGCCTGTGCGACACCCGGTAGCGAACTTCTAAAAGAAAGTCTTGATTCTCAGCTTCCTTTTCTTAAGGCCTTTAGCAGGTCTCGGTTACCTGTCTTAGATGAGTTTCTCCCTTCCCTAAGAATCTCTCCCTCCCAGGGTGTGGCAATGTGAAGCCATCATTCTCTCTTGGCAAGGTAAAATATTAGAACCTGGGGGACCTGGCAACATTTTCTAATGTCTTTTTACATCCTCCATCTTCCCCAGGGACACAGAGTTCATAGATACACATTTGAGATTTTTCAGTATAATTCGTTTCCACATGGCTTGCAGGCTCTGGAATTAAACTTCCAGGATTCAAATCCTTGCTCTCACATGTAGTAATAGGCAACTTTAAGAATGTCATTTAACCTTCTTAGCGACTGCTTTATCTGTAAAATAGGGAGAATAATAATATGCATATTGTACAGGTTAGGGGAAGAATAAATGTAGGGAAGGTGCTAATTGGGCACACTAAAAGTGTTTAACAAACATTAGCTATTTTATTCTTTTTCAAAGCTTTGTCTAGTGCACACCATATCTATAAACGGGTCCAGAAAAATACTCTTTACATAGGACAGGATGGTACATAAGCAAAATGAATTCATTAGCAGCCTGTAGTTTCCTAAAGTGGCTAATTGTGGCCTTAAGTTATAAAAAGGGGGGGCTCATTTTTGTGATACAATCCATGCAATGGGTATTGGGAGCATGAAGAAATCCAAGAGGCCTGAATCCTTATGGAGGAACTGTGTTTTGCACACAGGTGTCCTTCCACACACATACCTGCACACCCCATGTGCAAGTATTCACTGAACATGGACAAAAGCAAGAGGGTTTCAGGCCAAGGCATTCAAAGGCCAGGCAACCCAAACCAATCAGATTCACCACGCACTAGGAATCTAAAAGGTGGCAGAGCCTCACAGCTCAAAGTCCATGCACAGCAGGAAAGTGGCCAGGAAATCTGACAGGTAGAAGCCTGAGAGAAATACTGGAAAAGTTGAAGCTGAGGGCTTATAACACCCACAGGCCCAGAGAAAGGTCAGTGTGAGCTGAGCAGCTGTTCCATCTGGTGCCAGAGACCTTGGCTGTTGTCTTCTACACCCAGGCAACCTAGGCCTCCCTGACCAGCCCCACCTAGAAAAGCCAATTCTTCTGCTCTTAAAGGGGACTGGTTTGTTTGTGGCAGAGAGTCTTAGAGGGCAAAGCCATCTCTTAAGAATGAATGAGAAAGGAGGGAGAGTGGTGCAGTCTGTGGCGGGGTGGGTTTAACCAGCTCCAAAAGAAGGAGCTATGGCTTAAGCCTCAGCCTCCATGTTACATTACATGCGTTTCTTTTAGAGACAGGCAGGGGCCTTGGCTGCCAGGGACCCTGACAAGCCGCAACTTGAGCTGCGCCTTAACGCCCAGGCTGAATTGGGAGCGGTATAAGGGAGGAGGGAGGGCTCTCGGGGAAAGGGGGTGGCGTGGTGAGGGAACAGCATGAGCAAAGGCATGAAGGAAGAATGAATCTGCAGCGCGTTGAGGATGGCATGGAGACTTCACTGATTGGAGCTGGGAGTTCTTGCGGGGGGATGGAGGCAGCTATGATTGGACAGTTAAAGTGGGGCCAGATTTGGAGGGCTTTGAATGCCCGACCGAGGAGCACTCAACCCAGCTCCTGACTTGCGATTTCTGTTCAAGACCGAATTACCTCAAGGGAGGTTAATTCCAACGGGTGTTCTTTGGGGGCTTCAGCAAAGTCAGCTTATCCTCTTACCTGCTTCAATGCTCTTCATTTACTCAGGGAGGAAGTAATCCTCACTGCTCGAGGGGAGGGGGAATACGGACCAATTTCACTTTACTTGGTTTGACGATACCAAAAAAAAAAAAATTCCCATTTCCACGCTGAATATTATTCAATTTGGTTTCTCCTCCTCACACAAGTTCTTTCTCTCGCCAGCACCTCCCCCACGCTTGCCTGCTCCGCTCCACCGCTCCGCCCGGCCCCCGCGGGCCCCCGGCGGCGCGCTCCCCGGGCCCGCCGGCCCGCGCCCGCCCTCCGCAGCCGCGCGCTCCGCGCCCGTGCGCCCCCCTCCCGGCCCCCCGCGCCGTGCCCCGCACACACTCGTCCACGCCCCCCCGGCCGAGCGGTAGGTGTTGTGCCGTCTGCGCCGGGCCGCAGTGCGGCTGCGCGCACTGGTCTGCTCCGGGGCTGGCAGGGCAGCAGCGGCGGCGGCGGCGGCGGGGCCGGGAGCGAGCGGCGGCGGCAGCGACGGCGTGGGGAGTGGCGTGGAGTGGAGCCTGGGGCTGCAGCAGCGTGGGGACCTCGGAGTAGAAAGCCCCGGGGACAAGAAAGGAAGACCGGGCCTCCAAGTCTCCGAGCGGTCGTCTCTTCGGATCTGGGGGAGTCTGCCCCCACACCTCGTCTTCAGACGTCCCCCTCCTCACCCCCCAGCCCCGGCCGCTGACGGGAGGAGGCGGCGGCGGCGGGGGGCTGAGGGGCGCCGCCATGCCTCTGCCGCGGTGAAGCGCCCGGCCGTGAGGAGCCGCTCGGTCTCCCCGGTGATGTCCCCCAGGCGGCAGGCGAAAGCGACTTACTCGAGCCCTGGGGTATAGGCCTAGCTTATCCAGCTTCCTTCCTCCTCCTCCTCCTCCTCCACCCTTCCCCCCTCCTCCTCCCCCCCTTTCGTCCTCCCCTCCCCGTCTCTTCCCTCACCCTTCCCCGCGCCCCCATCTTCCCTCCCTCCCTCTCCCCCACCCCTCCAGCAGCGATGGCAGAGGAACAACAACAGCCGCCACCACAGCAGCCTGATGCCCATCAGCAGCTTCCCCCCAGCGCCCCCAACTCGGGGGTGGCTCTGCCAGCCCTTGTGCCCGGGCTGCCAGGGACAGAGGCCAGCGCGCTGCAACACAAGATCAAGAACTCCATCTGGTAAGAGGATCCTCCATCGCTGGGGTGAAAAAGCCCAGGCACATTTCTGCTGCAAAGGGGGTAGGGGGCGGCGGAGGAGGAGGCTGATGCATTCATTGAATGTAGGTTTCCCGACTGGGGTGCAGATTTGTAGGACCTCTGGTGGTGTGGGGACTTTGCATCAACCCATGGTCTTCTTAACCAAAATATGCTTTTACCCGGTGCTCAATTGTGAATGCAGATAAATAAGTTATTTGTGTTTTTCACTTAGTATAGAGCAATATGGGTCAAAATTAAGTCATATTGCATGATGATAGCATGAATTTGTAACTAGGAATGTGAAATGTGTTTACTCCTTTTTGTAGTCATAGAGAGAGGAAGAAGTGTATTGTGAATTTTCACCAAACAGACATTGTGGGTAAGAATATTAATATGCAGCACAAAACCTAATGTGTCTCTTCCTTTTAGTTGGGTTAGCTGCTGTTTCTGGATGTTTTTGCCTCCTTTATTCTCATATTGAATTTCCCTTCCAGGCAGTGTATTCTTTGCATCGATTGTGAATAAGTACTTCTTTAATATGAAATATTTTAAAGTAGTAGTTTACACCGTAAGGTGAATTTTTAATTTAAAAAGTGGGGAATTAAATGTCTTGCCATTTCGTGTAATTAAAAAAAAAAAAAAAAAGAAAGAAACTATAAATGAAACACTCTTGCTATTCCTGTATTTTCCTGTAAGAGAATTTCCAATATTTGAGCATTAGATTGAACTCTTACAGACTGGTATCCGTCTTAATAATTAAATACATTAAATTAAGTTCATCTTCTGTTAGACCATTGCAAATATTCTCTGAACATGAACTTGCATTGTTTTGTAGGATTTTTCATTAACTGACATTTTTTTGAAAAGCTAGCACTATTTTTTAAATGGAAAGCAATATTTGGAATTTGGGCTAAGAGATTGCTTTTAATAGAAGTTTAAAAATAGAATTAAATGTGTTGTTAAAAAAAAAAAAGCCTTGATTTTGAAAATGAACCTTGCAGATCTATCATTTGAATGTCACTACTAACACATCAAAACCACTTACTTTTATATTGCATTTTAAAAACAAACATATCATGGAGCAACTGGCATTGCACCTACAGTATTTACACATTTAAAAACAGTGACAAATTTTAAATACAAAATTAAGGTTTGTTATATAGTAATTTTCATTATTTTCTTGGCATGCATCCATGATGTCATGATGCTAGTATGAAGTAGGTCAGTGCAGGCTTTACTAGTTTCATACTATGCAGTAGTTGGCAGTTGAATATCTTACTTTCAGTTTTAATTTTAAAATGAAGTATAAATATTTTTAAATAATTTTTTTGGCTTGGACAATAGTCATATTGTGTCATCTTGAACAGGTCAGATGTATACTTTTCTGTTGAGGGGAGCAAAGAAAGCAGGCTTTATTTTTCAATGGATACCCGCACCTCATTTTTAAAAATGAATTATCCCTTATCATTTCAATGAAGGAATGTTTCTTTTCCTGTTTATCATCTAGAGTTTCACAAAACCAGGTTTTGTACCCCTATATGATGTAACTTAATGTCCCTGAAATCTTTAAATTGAATGAAATACCTTGGTAAAAGTTAGGAACTTCCAAGTTAAAGTACTTAAGTTTTTACAGAAAGGCAAATTTTTAAAAGTTGAATTGGTAAGATATATTTTAATTTACTATGTGTATGTACAAGAAAAGAATCTTCACTTTATACTTTTAAAATAATTGAATTGTATAGGAATTTAGTGAAATGTTTGAAAAGGAAATGATAGTGGAGTGCTTTTTTTTTAAGTAAATCATACAATTTGATTATTCTTTTCTAGATAATTGAAATGTACACATCCTAACTATGCTGACTTTATCATGAGAAAAACTTCTGAAGTAGAGCGCACTTCAGTTTTTGGTACTTGCTGTGAAAAACTAAATGGCAACAAGCACTTTAATCCCTAAATGTACCATTTTGTATCTTTATTTTAAAATTGTAATGACTAGCATTATTAGCATTTGATTTTCAACTTTAGAAATTCTGTTTACAAAAATTATTTCCTTGTATTTAAAACTTTATAATAAATTACTATTAGTGGATAATAAACTATCGAATATGCTTAATATATACCCCCTGCTCCACAAGATTGGATTCTTATCTTCATCAAATAACTATATAAAATAAAGATGTTTAAAAATGAAAGGTCCTTCACTACCATCTTCTAAAAAATATATATATTTTTAAGTATTTGAAATATGTATCTATTTAAGTATATGTGTGTTAAATCATTTTTAGTAGATATGACTGCAAGTCTTATTTCACATTTTTGAAACAAATCTTTTTTACCAGTTTTTTTTAATTACCTTATAATGTTCTGTGAGATTATCAGTTTTCTACTACATCCTATATCATTCTTTGGTACCATTAATATTAAAAATTTAAAGTTAGGTGGCATTTAAAAATTATCAAATGGGTTTTGCATTTTGGTTGATCAGTTTTTAAATTACTGGGCTTGCAGATCACAAACAAGTCTATACTTGTCCTCCTACTCTATAAATATAAATATAGTATGTAATGTAGGCCTTTAACTGGACAATGAGTTATTTATTATCTCAGTTCATAATTAATTTATTCTTTTTAATAAATTAAAATGTTGTTTGATAAAAGTATTCCATTGTAATTTTAAACATTGAGTCTTTGAAAAAAAGACAGCAAATTTGAAACCATGGCACTTATGAGATTGGTAACTACTACTTCTTAAGAGTTGAAAATGTAATTTGAATTACTTGAATTTTAAGTAATTCAAGAAAATAAAGATACAGCTAACTTGATAATGTCTTATGTTTGTTATGATTTATGAATATCTTCAGCATAAGTCCTGGTTAACAAGACCATATGTTTCTTGGCCTTCCTCATTTCTATTCTGTAGACAAAAGGTCCAAATCACTTACACTCCTCACTTGAAAGGAGATTTATTTGTAGAGGTGTGTTTTAAAATGCTGTGAGAATGGTATTTGTATTTTTTAAATGTAGAATTTTAAAATAAACTTTTTCCATTAAAAAAAGATAGAAAACTCATGTCTTTTCTGAAGGAAGACTCATCATACTGGAAATAGAAAATTATAACCCAATTTACTTACAGACTTCTGTAATTTATATTTTATCCTTTTTTGGCTACTTAAGAATATCAAAGCAAGTTTTCCCTTCCTCTTCTCTCCCAGTGTTTGCAGAGGTCTATATTTAGTTTAAATAACAACAAAAATTTACTATTTTTCTTTTCCTTTTAAAAGAAGTTTTACTTGAAACTATTATAGAATTGGAATGGAAAAAATAGGATGGAAAACATTACATTTGAGATTGCTTCATCCTATTCATGAGAAGTTATGTTTAAGACTAGACCATACCTACATGGGTTGGACTGGCTAACATTTTTGCAGTTAGGCTATAATACACTTACCTAGACAGTAAAAAGAAGGTCCACTATGTTGTAAAAAACATTGTAATACTCTACTGAAAAAAAATAGAGATTCTTAAAATAATTATTTAGCAATTGTTGTTTTTATTTATGTAACTTTATTTGCAGGTAAAACCTTATAAATCCTTTCTTCAAACAGTCCAGTAAGATGTAGCATTGTTCTACCCATTTTATGGAAAGAGAGAAAGTGAATGTTAGGGAAGCTATAGGATTCCTTTTGGCAAACCCTGGAAGCAGTGATGATTGGGTCAGAGTTCCATGTCTGTTCAATTCTGTAAGTCATAAACACTTGAGTCTGGTACATTTTAGATTTAGAATTATAATCTAAGAATTTTTTATGTGGTCAATTTTAGATATTTTCTAAATTCAAATTTAAGCCCAAATTGATTCAGTTTTGTTTTATTTTCTTATTGTGATGACAGTAAACCTCTAGACATTAAGTGATTAATTTGTTTCCATCTTAGTACAGAGAGAAAAGCATGGTGATCCATAAGGTTTATATAGTAATGCCTTATTAGTCCTGATTTCTGTACTTTATCATAAAACTCAGTAGTTTTGGGCCATTCAGTTTATTAGCTTTGAGAAATAGTTATTGTTCCTCCAGCTACAGCGGGAGTTATTTACTGTAAAGCTCCTAATTTTAGAGTGTACTTTTACCATAAGTTCATGATCTTCATTTTGCTTTAAAATTAAAGACTAACTAGTACCTCAACTGACTTTCATGTATTTTCGATTGGTTGGTTAACAGTGCTGCCTATCCTGAATTCAACAGTCTTCTGTACCAAACAAAAGGTTTTAAGGTACTTTTTGCTTGTCTGGATGGAGGCCAGCTGTGATGGTTGTATTCCAATACTATAAGTTCTATGCTTTCTTATAATTTAAAACTGATGAAATTGTCTTCTCTATTGACCAGAAAGACAAGTTAAACAATTTCAAGCTTGTCAGTTTTCTGGTCTTGAATGATATGTATGTATATAAATATAAATAATTGACTGATTCACTTTTTCCATTGGAAGGTGTTGTGAATGATGGTGTGTCCAGAACTGATTTGGCTTCTGTCTCACCACTAGCTTTGGGTATTATGAGAGAAAATGGCTTCACAGTGGTAGAAAGGACAGAAGTACCTTATTTGTTATGAAAGACATGCTTTGAAAAAGTTAAAACAAATTGGTTTTATTTAAAATTAAAGTTGTACATATGAGAATTGAAGCAAACATTGTCATTTATTCACTTGTGAACACTTTAAAGAAAGAACAAAAATTGTTCAACTGAATATCTGCTATATACAAAGGACTGCGCTAAAGACTGGCATTTGAGGAATGTCCATTCTTTTTTTTTTTTTTTTTTTTTAATCAGGATGCATTTTTTTTTAAATTATTGTAAACAAATGGGATACATGTTGTTTGTCTGTACATGGCGTAAAGGTATACCATTTGTGTAATCATAAATTTACATAGGGTAATGTTATTTGATTCATTCTGCCATTTTTTCCCTTCACCCCACCCCTCCCACCCCTCCCCTCCCTCTATACAGTCCTTTCTTCCTCCATTCCTGCCCCCCTCCCTAAACCCAACTCCAACCCCAACACTAACCCCTCCCACCCCCCATTATGTGTCATCATCCACTTATTAGCAATATCATTGGTCCTTTGGTTTTTTGAGATTGGCTTATCTCACTTAGCATGATATTCTCCTTTCATTTTTAATATTAACTTTGTAAAATTAAGCTAAGCAAAAATGAGCAATAAAACTTCTCTTTTATCCAGTTATGGAACAAGGGGGAAAAATACGTGTCAAAGTATGAATTCTGGGGAAGTATACCTTAATTTCCTCATTTATAAAATGAGACAGTTATACTAAGCAACTTGCAGTTTCCTTTAGCTTAAATATCTATGACTCTGCTTCTAAATTAATACAACAATAATAAAATATACCATAAGCACAGTGAAAGACTGATATAATTAACTTCTCACAGGTAATCAGCAGAACATTTTCAGTGGACAGGTTATTAGAATTTGTCAGTGTTTCCTTGGGTGTTAGTCCAGGAGGAATATCTGAAGGTATTTTTCACTTATTGTTACCTTCTTTAAGGGTTCTGTTATATGAGATTAGGTCTGCAAATATTTATTGAGCATGTATTACATTTAAAGTATTTTAATCTGTTTATAATGCAAAAATATGTGAGGCTATGCAGTAATCCTGGTTGTTGGGGAGATTACTAACTGCTGGTTGAGGGATTGCAGTAAGGGGGCTTTTTGTGTGCTTCTTTTAATTGTTTTCTTTATAAACAGATGCTTAAATCTACAAGCACCTCACATAGGAACCTTTTCCTATAGTAATAAGTTAGTAGTCAGTGTCATTTATAAATTAACTATGTAAATAAGAAAGATGCACATTATTTTCAAAATAGTATAGAGTTTGACAACTATTTCTCTCCATATTTTAATGTGTAATTGTGACAGCATCTTTGTAAGTTCAAAAGAATGTGGTAGTTAAATGATTACTATGCATCTTTCATCAAAGTAGACCACTCTCATGCAGTGCCTACATTTCTGTTGGTCTCTCTTTAGTCTTTACTTTCTCTTCGGCTCTTTGGAGGGTTCTAAGAATTCAGGTTAAAGATGAGCAGCAAGACTGATAGGAGCAAGAATTTTCCTGCTCTGGACAGTATAATAAAATAAAGTACAATAAGCTTTAAGGCCGTAATGCTCTTGATCACTGACTATGATTAAGATGGTTAGCATTCAACATTAACCCACATAAATAAAAACTTTAAAACATGATTTAATTTTTCTTTTTAGGACTGTAAATAGGCATTTACTTTTCTGCTTCATGAATTATATTTATCTAATTTATAAGAGGACATAGCACTATAATAAGGTTTGGCTAATTATGTACAATATTTCTATCAGGCATTGATTACCATAGCTTTTCTTCGTATATTACAGAAATTGGTGTGGGAGGCAAGGTTTTATATTTCCTCATATCTGTGAACAAACTAAAAATGTGCAGATATTCTTTGCTATTTGAATCTCTATTTTGGTTCCTGATTCAGAAAGTGAGAGGTCATTGAGTGACAGATTCCAATCTGTTACGCCTTGGAGTTTTAGAAGCAGAGTCCATATGGTATGAAATACCATTGCCTTCAAATAGCCATACCTAAAAAGATCTTTTTTTATATGACCCCTTCCTAGTTTGGATAGCAAGGGTTCTGAGAGCAAATAATACCTTCATATTCATTCCAACACAGGATTAGCAAATTGATTTGAATTTTCATGCTGAGTCTGATTGATCAGTGATGCCTTCCAAAGAAATGAGAATAGAAAGTAATGGTACTTATAGAAAATAATGGCTTTATAATTGCCTCCCTCTTTTTTGCTGAAATGAATAATTTTCAGAATTTGAGCTCTGATACAGATAAAGCATTAGAACAATTGGTTATCTTGCAGAATGAGAGTCACTAGGGTTATTGTGTTGACATTTGATACCTAATTTTAAGATAGAAATTAAGCATGGTGAGTACTTGGACTTATGAATTTCTATTTTTCTGTGCTTTCCTATTTTAAGCACTTTTAACTGCCAAGTGTACAAGATGTAAACTAGGGGATTGCTGCATTGGTTTGTACTCTTCAGGGCCATTTTTCTTTGTCTTCATTATCTTATTTCTCTAGTTATATCTTGCGTTGATCCCTTTACCCACTATCTTAAGAATCTTTCTCTTTTTTTCTGCTGATATAAAGTGTAACTCATGCCTTATGAACCTTTCCTTATCTCCCATCGAACAATGATCTGAGTTATGTAATTTAATATTTTTTGGCAAATTAAACTGGCCTTACTACCTGAGGTGAGTCATTTTTGTGAGATTTTATGAATTTAAGTGAGACATTCTCATTTTCTAATATGTAAAATTTGTAGGAATTCAAAGACCGAATATACCTGAAACAAAGTAATCACTGCAAAAATGTGTAGTTTACTGTATGCCAGTAAAATCTGTTATTTGTATATGGGGAAGCAAGATCTTGTAATTGTTTTTAAGGTATATATATGAAATTTTAAATTTTAATTGGATAGAAGTACCATTTCAGTGACATCTTCCTTGGAGTAAAGTTGATGCTTCTGGGAACCTGAGAAATGTATTCCAACAAAATTATTCAGTTTAAGTAAATTAATCACTTCCCTAATTTGATGGTAGTCATTAGATATATTAATAGCATATGTAAGCAATCTGGGATCTAAAATTTAAAAATTAGATTCTTTGTTCACTTTTTCTAAAGCAAGAAGCATTAACAAGCAGCATTTGGGTAAATTCTACACACAAGTTTCCAGGAAATGAGAGGGTCAAAGATTAATCCTGAATTAATAGAAACAAATGGTCAAGGAAAACTGAATTCAATACTCGTTTATTTTAATGTCTTCTATATGCAAGGTATAGTAGGATTAAAAAGTAATAGGCTATTATCCCTACCTTTAAAACACTTAGCCTTTTGTATAATAGACATATGTATCACTAATAGAATTTGACAAAAAGTTGTGTTAAATGCAGTAATGGTGTAATCAGTGTTATAAATAGAGTTAGATGAGGGAGAGATTCCAAGGAATAATGTTTTCATTGGCAAAATTCAGGATAGTGACTAATGAAAAATCAAGGGATAGGATATAGATACAAACACACTTAATAGGATACTTACTGGAACTTCTTTATTCTGTTAGGAATTAGATTCAGAGTTGCCAATGACAAATAAACCTTGACAATAATGTGAATAATTAGAGAAAAATAGATTGGGAGAAAGTTTGCTTGTGAAATATACTAAGGAGTGAGATTTCCAACAACCAGTTATAAACTTATCAACATTTTAGTTTCCAAAGGTAAAAAAAAAAAAAAAGAAAAGAAAAAGAATATAAAGTAATAATACAGAAGAAAAGGATGGAAGTGGGGCAGAGATTCAGAATACAAATAGCTACCATTGTTACCTTTAACCTGGCATTTCTACAACAACCTTTCTTTTATACTTGGTACTTTGCCACCTCAATTTGCTTTCATTTTCAGTTATTCTACTTCTTTGATAATAGATATCACTGTTCCTTCTTTCTGACAGTCTGGCAGTATTGGTTTTACCTTTGATTTTTCTCATGTCCATGCCCAGTGTTTTGAGTAGTTGCCCAGTCTGTAATATAACTTTATTTTCTTCCTGTTTTCCTCTTTTCACTATTAAAACTAAGATAAGTGCTTCACCATCCTATTCCTGGATAATTACAGCAACATATAAATGCTCTCTGCCCTTGACCTTTTTACCCCATTAAACTATGCTATATATTGCTATCAAAATAAGTCTTCTAAAACATCTGTTTTCATGTGATCCCCTTCTGAAAACCTACAGTAATTTCTTCTTGCCCATTTCCATTGGGGTTCAAAGGTCTCAATATTCTAGCTGCATTCAACCAATCCAACTCTGTTTCTTGCTGTTGACCACTATTCAGTATCCATCCAATCCAGCAGGTGCCTTACTATTTGCCTTATATTTTTGGGTCCTACTACGTTTCTGCTTCATTCCTACTTTATATCTTTTCTGAAATCTCCACTTCTGTCTTCAGGTTCTACTTAATTTCACTTGACCCTTTTGAAAATAATGGCTCATCTCATTTTATTATGAAACATTCTTTGCTATCTAGTTCAAATTGCCTTTTTCTTGACCTCATGTTGTATAATGGATTCTGTATGATCATAATTTTTTTGCTATGCAGTTATAATAAACATGTTCTTTGAAGCTAGGAAGAATATCTTTTGTATCTTTTAATTTCTTATCTGCTGGTAGGTACTAGTACATATCTTTTTGTTTACTACATTCTCAGAGGTTCTTAATCTTTTTTACGTATTGTTTCTGCATTTACTATGTTTAATGTGTTAATTTTCCTTCCAAATAAGTTATTAACTTTAAAATTTTCTGTATTTTACACAATAAAGGACTTCCAGCCTTTATTTTTTTAAAAACATGTGCTGATGAAACTGAAGTAATTGTTTATTGATTTATTGAAAGTTTCTGTTCCAGTCCCATGTCTTTTACTATGTATCTAGAAAAATAATGTAGGTCCCAAATGAGAGCCGTCATGGCCCTTATTTTAAATATAGCAAGCATATGACTACTACTTTCATGGCTGAGTATAAAGCAGAACAGTATTCATTTAGTTTTTTGTGTGCTGATTAGTCTGTGTCCAGACCTAGTTCCCAGGGGACAAACTTAGAATCTTAAAGATACCCTGACATTGAAATGGAGCTGATGCCCTTAAACTTTGATCTTGTCATTTCAAGCTAATTTTTTTAGACAAGATCCAAGACTAAGGTAACTTGTGGAGTCATGGCCAAAGCCTAAAGATGGCAGAGGAAATCTATAAGTGAGCACAAATAATGAAGAAGGTAGATTTATGTGGGAAGTGAGGGGGGAATGACTAAAGTAGATAAAACAATTCTGAGGGCCGAAGCATTTTGAATTTATAAAACTGGCTATTCAGTCTACTGAACCTTTTTGTCTGACAGCCTCTTTTTTTCTGGTGATCTTTCTTTAAAGGATGCTTTCAGCTCTAAAATTTTTACATTATTCTACTTGGTAGAATGGTGATTCTTAAGTTATGGTTTCTTTTAGCCTTATTTGGGAACTTGTTACAAATGTAAATTTTGAGGCTTCAACTCAGACTTATTCTAACAGAAAGTTGGGAGTGTTGTCAGCAGTCTTTGATTTACTTAGTCCTTCCAGGTGCTTCTGATACTCAAACTGAAATTTGAGAACCACTAGGTTGGAATATTCATCTTCTAATTTAAGCAAAAGTCCTGTGTGGCAAAATTTTAGTATTCTCAGTCATGCCTATATGCCCTACGTGGACTTAATGATTTCTTTATTTTAATTTTCATGTTATTTGAATACAATTCTGTATCTTCAACTATCTTTCTCGTCCACTAAACTGAAATCTTAAGTCTCAGTAATTATATATTTAAGTGAATTGATGAATAAAAAGTAAACACATAGTGCATTCAGATCTAGTCAACAATTAAAAGACAGGCGAACACACACACAAAACAATAGTGATTCATACATAAGAGTGTGTAAAATGTATGAACCAATAGTCAGCAAATTTTTTTATCTACATGGCCAGATAGTAAAGATAAATATTTTTTGTCTTTGTAGGGTACAGAGTCTCTGTTGCAACCACTGTACTTTGTATATGAGAAAAATAGCCGTAGATAATATATAAATGAATAGATATGTCTGGATTTGATACTCAGTAGTTTAGACCATTGCCATACTGGGATAAAAACCAAAGAATACAGGTTACAGTTCTCAGTCTTCTCTCTCAGTACTAGTCAGATAGAACAAATACCTGAGGCAGCTAATTTAAAAAAGAAAAGGTTTGTTTCTGCTCACAGTTTTGGAGATTCAAAATTCAAGATCAGTTGAACCCCATAGGTTGGCCTCTGGTTAATGCAGTGGATGGTAGCATTCCATGGTAAGGAACATATGGAGGAGCACATGGTTACATTTAGAACAGGAGCAGAGAGAAAGAGGATGGTTGGGGCCAGGCTGCTCCTTTTACAATAGTCTTCTCATGAGAATTCAAGGAGTCACATGAAAAGTACAAGGGATCACACAAGAACCACTTTGCCCCCAATGACCTAAGGCCATTTTACTAGGTGGGCCTCACCTCCCAAAGATTTCACCACCATTCACCTGTGCCACTTTGGGGACCGTCTTTCATCACAGTGGACCTTTGGGAGGCCCTCAGACCACACTTAAACCTTAGAACTACCATTTATCAATAAACAATGGATAATGGTTATTTAACCCATTTGATATTTTGTCCTATAATTCTTTTTTGGGTAAACCCAGGTTATATTCAGCAATAGTCCTAACTCAGTTTCTAATAATAATAATAGATGATGATGATGATGATGATGATGATGATGATTTTAAGGAGAAGAAGAAGAAAGTATTACAACTTCTAGTTTCTGGTCTGACACATCAAGAGTTTGAAAGTCCTCACTCAGATCATAACAACAAGGAAAAAAGTTTAACAAACTGAAAGTTAGCAACCTTTCTTAGATATGTTAGAGAATTGAAGTCACAAGCTCAAGAACTGCCCTAAAAGCTGGAGAGATAGATGAGACGTATAATCACAGCTTATTCACAGAGCAGAATCCCAGGAGCAGAAGCCTATATCTAAAACCAGTATACACAGAAACACTTTAAACTGCTATTGATGGATTGCTGGAAACTCAGTGTGGACCAGCTGGAGAGTCAAAAATGGTGCCTAGTTTTGAGGGCAGGAATTCATACTTTCCTGAGTTTTACTTCCAGGAGCCCTGTTTCTCACTGTAAAGGTCATAGAAAAATCCTTTTCTGTTTCCTACAAGGAAAGGAGAGAAGGACCCATTTTAATATACATTCACAGCTCTCTGTTCTCTTTATCAAGGCCTACCTTCAAACCAAACTTTACAAGAACCTAATCGACTGGGGCTTTACCAAGCCTAACTGACCTGCAGGAAGGAAAATATCCAACTCAACTCCTTCTAGGCTCTGATAAAAGGGAAGGGAAATATTGCAAACTTCTGAAAAACCAAGAAGTAATCATAAGCGTATAGAATGTTTCCTGTCCCCTTACAGTTTACTACACATCAGTAGGGCTTCTCTATAACACATGGAGACCCACAAGAATTGTAACCCTCACATTCTATTTAAGGAGTTTCAAAGGGTGCCTAAAGACAAAGGGGAGACAAAACCAAGGACACTGGGAAAAAATCTTAGCCTGTAAAACCATTGCAAAATAACAAATAGTAAATGCAGCCTAACTCCTTGTGGGATAACATAAAACTTCACACAGAAGGCCTTCCTGTTTTAGTTCCATATGCCTGACCTTAAAGGAAAAGGACTCCCCCCTGCCAAAAAAAAACAAAACAAAAACAAAAACAAAAAAGATCTTGAAGAGGCAAATCAAGCATAAGAATTGAACTTAGATCTGGAGTTATTGGATTGGGTATTTAGAATAACTATGATTAATATCCTAAGAACTTTGAAGGAGACAACATGCAAGAACAGATGGATAAGCAGAGAAATGAAAACTCTTTAAGAATCTAAAGGAAATGCTAGAGATAAAAAATACTGTAACAGAATTGAAGAATGCCTTTGGACTCATCAGTACACCAGGCATGACAGGAAAGAATCAGGGAACATGAAGATGTCGGTGGAAACTTAAACTGATAGGTAAAGAAAAAAAATGAAAAATAGGGAGAGGAATATTAAAGAAGTAACACTTACAAAAGGTATGCCATATGTGGAATGAGAATATCAAAAGTAGAACACAGGAAAAGAAAAAGAAATATTTGCAGTATTAGTGGTTTGAGAAATTTCCACAATTAATGACACATAACACACCACAGATACAGGAAGCTCAAGAGAAAACCAATCAAAATAAACACTTAAAAAATATTGACACCTAGGCATATTTTATTCAAGATGCAGAAGGAAAAAAACACAGAAGAATCACAGTAAGAATTACATCATACTTTTCAGAAACTGTGCAAAACAAAAAGAAAAAAAGTATTTACTGCTGGAAAAGAAAAAAAAACACCTCACCAGCCTAGAATTCTGTTCCAACAAAAGTATCCTTCAAGAGTGAAGAAAAAATACTTTCTCAAACAAAAATTGAGGCAAATTGTTACCAGTAAACCTGTCTTGCAAGAAATGTGAAAATCTTTAGAGGGAAGAAAATGATATAGGTCAGGGATTGAATCTGCAAAGGAAGAACAGGAAGAAATAAATGAACGTAAAATAAAATCTTTTATTTTTCTTTAATTTATCTAATATGTAACAATTTACTCAGTAGGAATAATGTATTCAGTGGTTATAGCTATAGCTCATGGATTAGTGACAGCAGTGTTACAGCAGTTATGAATATAGCTTTAAGGCACTTGCACTAATTGTGAGTCAGTATAGTGTTATTTGACAGTCGATTTGGATTAGTCATAAATGTATGTTGTAAACTGTAGGGCAACTACTAAAAATAAATGAAAGTACATGAAATAGATACATGTTGTAATTTGGATATGAAATGTGCCCCAAAGGCTGTAAGTTAAAAGGCTTGGTCCCCAGTCTTTAGTGCTTTTGAAAAGTGATGAAACCTTTGAAAAGTAGGGCTTACTTGGAGGAAGTTAGGTCATCAGGGCATGCCCTTAAAAGGGATTTGGGAACCCCAGCCCCTTCCTTTTGCTTCTTGGCCACCATGAAGTGTACAGGCCTCCACCATGTGCTCCTGCTATGAGGTACTGTGCTACCACAGGCCCAAAGCAACAGGGCCAGGAGATTATGAACTGAAACCTCTGAAACTGTAGGCCAAAATAAACTTTTGTTACGTTAATTATTTTATGTAGAAAGCTACCTGACACAATATGCTAAAAGAGAAAGGGATATAGCTCAGTGATAATAGTGCTTGCCTAGCATATGTGAGGCCCTGGGTTCAGTCAGTCTCCAGCACCACAAACAAAAAAAGCAGACAAGGCAAAAACAGAGGGGAAGAAAAAAAAGAAAGGAAGAAAAGAAACAAAAAGGAGTGACATATTAACCTAACTGTATCAATAACCACTTTAACTGGAAATGGTTTTTTGGTTTTTTTTTTTTTTTTTTTTTTTTTTTTTTGCGGTTCTGGGGATTGAACCCAGGGCCTTGTGCTTGCGAGGCAAGCACTCTACCAACTGAGCTATCTCCCCAGCCCTGGAAATGTTTTAAACACACTAATTAGAAGACTGACATGCAGATGCTAATTCACAATAAGGCGGGGGAGATTAGAGAAAAATAGAGGTACTTTGGATTAGGTAGAGAGGAGGAAAGGTAGTAGAATGCATCAGACATTATTACCCTATGTATATATATGATTACACAACCTGCATGATTCTATATCATATATAACCAGAATGAGAAGTTATACTCCATTCATGTATAATGTATCAAAATATATTATGTATAACTAATTAGAACAAATAAATTTTTTTAAAAAGACTCAGACTGTCAAGTGAATAAAAAATAAGACCCTACCATATGTTATCTACACCATTTACTGACTTTGGTACTTTATTATTTAGTAACCAGTTTATTTTAATATACTTCATATATGTGTGGTAATATTGAATTTGAGAACCTTTACTATAAACTGTAAGCAAATGGTAAACTGGTAAATTATGAAGAGTTATAGGAAAAATGGCCATACTTTGTGAATTGTTTTATGTATAATCACATAATTTCCTCTAGAATTAATTTTACAATTATTGCATATTTACATGTATTCTGCTTCTTTTAATAAAACAACTTCGAGACAACTTACATACCATCAAATTTTCCTGCTTTAAGTATACAATTAAATGATTTTTATTATCGTTACAAAATTGTAGTCCTTATGACCCTGATAAGATTTTAAAACATTGTTTTTAAGCAGTTAGTTGAAAATGAATTATATTGCCTAAGTTGCACAGCAATTAGAAATAAAAAGGTTATTTATCTAATAATTCTAGAGGATCAAAAATGGTAGAAGCATTTGAGGTAGTCTTTTTATTTTACATAGTGATGAGACTTGACAATAGGACATGAGTTTCTAGGAATTCAAAATATAAAGTTACATATGACTCTCCTCTTTTTCTCTGAAGTCTGTCTTTGTTTTTATCCTTCGATCAGTCTTGTAACACTTTAGATATGCTACGGAACTTTAGATGTGTACTGAAAAAACATCATCAAATATTGTTTGAGGTTCACCATAACTAATCAGGTATTTGTGTGGATCTTCCTATGGGGCACATTATTTCCAGACACTTCTACTTTATGTATATTTGGATTTGGCATTTATACAGTACTATATGTCAGTTCTCTTTTTTTTTTTCTGCAGCATATTTTGAACTGACGAGACAATTATATTTCTTTAAATTAATTTTCTCATTAAGATGGATTAAAAATTTTCTGCTAAGCAAAATACTTTGGAATCTAGAATAGCTTTTATTAAAAACTTCTAAGAGTATTTAATAGTTTTTTGTTTTGTTTTGTTTTTTGGGTGCTGGGGATCGAACCCAGGGCCTTGTGCTTGAAAGGCAAGCACTCTACCTACTGAGCTATCTCCCCAGCCCCTAATAGTTTTAAAGTGACAAATTATCAGAATCACAAAAAGGCAACAAGTTATTATATGTTCTGGAATTAGTTGCCTGGATTTGCCACTCATGTAACCTAACCTTTTGAAACTGTTTCCTTTTTCAATAAAATAGAAATGGTAATAGTACTTACCTTATAGAGTTACAGTGAAGATTAAAAGATAATTCAAATAGAACACTTACTATAGAGTCTGGCACATGATAATACTTGATAAATGTTGGGTGTTTATTTTTTACCACAACACAATTTAAAGAACCATTTCACTTTAATATACCATCTATATATACAAAGTTATATAATTATTGATACTTATTATATTACTATATTGCTTTATTGTGATGGAAAGAACCCTGATGATAGGTGAAAGAAGAGTTTTCTGGGCAATGGATATCCCTTGGTATCCTTGGGAATTTGATTCCAGGGCCCCTTTACCCCTGCAGATATAAAAATCTGCAGGTGCTAAAGTCCCTCATAATAAAATGGCATAGTTTTGTATATAAACTATGTACATCCTCCCATATTCTGGAAATCACTTCTGAATTACATATGATACCTAATACAATGAAAATGCTATGTAAATAGTTGTTATTTAGGGAAAATGACAAGAATAATGTCCACACATTTCAACAGATATAATTTTTTAAAAATATTTTTATCTGTGGTGCTTGTATACACGCATGCAGGATCTACATATATGAATGGCAAAGGCTGCATGCAGAGAGACCAGGTAGCAAGAATTCAGTAAGTGCAGCAGAATGTAACAAATGAGGTTAGAGGTAAAGGAGAGGCAGCTTTTTGTAGGGTTTTGCAGTTCTTGTAAGTGCTACAATTTGTGCTTTCACTCTGATTGAGATGGGCATTATCTTTGGAAGACTCAGCAAAAGAGTGATATGACTTGACCAATCCTTTAAAGGCTCACTCAGTTGCTGAACTGAGAAGGGTAGACTGTGGAGTAAGAGCAGTAACAGGGAGACCAGACTGGACTGGATTACTGGAATTTTACACTAGTTATGTATGTAAAAGATGAAATAAATACATCATGATATTAATAAGCAGTGAACTTAGGATATCTTAGTAGCTATGAGTGGTCTTATTTATACTTTTCTCTGTTTTCCAAAATTATGTAACTTAGTCTCTTTGATTAGAGGGATGTACTTGTATATATTAAGTACAGTATTATGGTACTAATACTAAATTTGGAAGACTTGCCATCAACAAGACTGAAATGTTCATAATCTGTCTACTAGGAGTACAGTGAAACATCAGCAATTTTGGAATAAATGATGTAAATAAGGAAGAAGTGAGAATTAGGGAACAAAACATTTTTTATATAATTCAGTTATTTTAAATTTAATAGAATGGGATTAAAATAGAATATATTAATGGTAAAGGTCCTATTTCAAAGAAGATGCAAATGATTATAACAATCTGGCAACCTTACTACTTCCTCCTGCAGTAGAATTTTATAAATTCCTATTTTAAAATCTTAGACTCTTAGGTGATTGCATTTAGACTATTCCTAAATTTATAAACTTTAGGAATTTTATAAATTCCTATTTTAAAGTCTTAGATTCTTATGTGATTTGCACTTCTAATTGAATTTATTCCTTTCTTTCTTTACCTGTTGTCTTTTTGCCTGGTCCACTGTCTCCCAACCCCAGCTCCTTCTACTTATCTTTCAGAACTCAGCTCAGTTCACTACAAAAGAGGCCTTTCATGAGTCTTTTAAGTCCTAAAACTCTCATCCCCTCAGTTCTAATTCTTGTTACCATACATTGCAATTGTAATGAAATAGTTATTTGGATAATTGTGTGGTTTCCTTTGTTAGAATATCAGTACCATAAAGATAGGTTTGTATTTCTCTTCCTTATGGATAGTTTCTCACTGAAGAATGAATACATAGGGGAATGGATGAAGGAACTTCTGTCAAACTTCTTTAGAGTTTAGTTGGAGGCCTGGTGCAGTTTTCCTAATATTCTTCCTCCCACAGTACACCCCTTCATGTAGTTTTCTAAATTATAAGTAAGAGTGTTTTGGTTTTTAAATCAAAACAACAAATTTAGTATTTTTGCTAAATGTTAAGTGCTTTAATAAAAATGTGTTGAATTTCTTTATGATTTCTCTGGGGAAGTGGAAAAAAGGGAGAAAAATATCAACTCTGGTAGCACTGCTACACTTGTAAAACTTTTTTAACCTCTGGAAATTTTGACTTGTCAGATTAGTATAGCCTGACTTCTGTTGAAAACAAAGTAAGGTAAGCCTGGTATATTTAGACGTTTACAACATTTAACTGTGATCCTTAAGGCTTTATTCTGGAAGAGTACAGTTTCTTTTAGAAGACCATTTCCCAAGAGTTTAAAATTAAACAGCATTTATGTTTTTACATTTATTTTTACTTTAATTGATAAATAATGATTATATGTTTATGAGGTGCTTTGTGATAATTCAATACTTGTATACAGTGTGACATGGGCAAATCAACCTGTTTAACATATCCATCACCTTACATATTTATTGTTTGGGGAAGAGAACACTTAAAATCTGCTCCTGTAGCAATTTTGAAATACACATTTTTAATCGTAGTCACCTTGCTGTGCAGATTACCAGAACTGTTGTCTAACTGATACTTTGTACCCCTTTTCTAATACCTCCCTTTTCTTCTCCCCACACCTCTCTAGGACTTACATTTTTATGTCTGTCTCGTTTCTTTAAATAATGTTTCTAATCACATTTATTTATTTATTTATTTATAGAGTACTGAAGCTTTTATTCACTATATCTTCCTCCCAGGGGGGTTTTAGAGTTTTAAAAAACAAAACAAAGAACACTGACAAATTTCTTGTATATAAGAAAGATCTGAGGAACTTTCAATAAAAAAGAAAATTCCCTTTTGTTTTGTGGTGGTTGCCACACCCACTCACATCCCAGTGTTGGGTGCCATTCTTTGGGGCAATGGTTTTGTTTTATCCTCTACTTCCTTTGTGGAGGGTTTCATATAGTATATGTTTAGCTATTTATAGCTTTCATTCTGTTTAGAATGATAAGAGAATGTTTGGGCACAGATTTGAATACTAGTGGGTAATTTATATCTAGGTCATACGATTGTTAAATAGCAGAGTTTAGTTTTTTGTTGTTGTTTTTTGTTTTTGCCATACTGGAAATTGAACCCAGGGCCTTGCCCATATGCTAGTCCTACCTAAAATAGTAGGACTTAATATAGTACTTAAATATTTATGTAGTTTTCTATATATTTTACTTTCTTGTTGCACTTTACTTCTACCCCATTTAAATCTGTTTTTTTTCCCTCAGTTCTTGTCATCACTTTTTGTTTGTTTGTTTGTTTGTTTTTTCCTTTTCTCTTTTTGTTCTGCCCTGAAATTGAGAGCCCAGTCTTGGACTTCCTGAAAATAATGATCAGAGTTTCTTACTCAGCAGTCTCCCTGAGGTGATCTTCCCTAGTACATTAATACCCTTCCCAAAGTTATTTCTTGCTTTTAGTACGTCTGGGTGACTTCCTTATGGGTAACTAATGTACTACACTTGAATGCTTTACCTGTACTTCCTCTTAATCTTTATAATGCATCATGAATTCACCACCTCTCCTAGTCACTACTGTAGGTAGAATCTGTGTGCCTCAAATATCTGTATTGGTCTATTCTTATATCTACTTACTTAAAACTTGTCTTTTACAAATATGGATCACCTTTTCATGTAGTCTAAAACTAGGCACAAGATAATTTCCAATAAATTATGAAAAGAAATATTTCCTCAAACACTTGGATTAATATAGTACAAGGTGTTTGTAATGAAAAATTCAGGACCTCCTAGTTTGTCCTCTTGCCTTTTGATGCACCTTTAATTTTGTTTCCATCCTCTTTTTGTTCTGTTGTCCTTCCTTGGTTCCTGTTCTTTCCCCTCTTTTACCTCTGTTTTTCTATCTCTGATCTTTCTCTTCTCATGATAAAAGAAAAAAGTTTATTTATTTAATTTATAAAAAATTTTTGTTGCTTTTCTTACATTTAAAATTGGAAGTTGACAGCCTACTTTTTTCTTTTTTTCCTGGTACTGAGGTTTGAACCCAGGGGCACTCAACCACTGAGTCACATCCCCAACCCTTTTTTATATTTTTATTTAGAGACAGGGTCTTGCTTAGCTTTGAACTCACAATCCTCCTACCTCAGCCTCCCAAGCCACTGGGATTACAGGCATGCGCCACTGTGCCCAGCATATAAATTCTTTTGATAGGATATTACTTAGGTAAAAAAATGCAGTACACACAGTTTCATGTCTACAACTACACACATGCCCATACACATGAAACCCCATTTCAGGAAAATAACGGAAGCAGAACACACCGAAATATTGCTTTTTAGTAATGTGAGTAGTAGTGCTGTGGTTGATTTTCAAAATTTTTATTTTCTTTTTTATGTATTTTTGAGCATTTCTGAAATGAGCAGTTTATGTTAAGAAATTTTATTTTAAAAAATTGCTTATAGAATCAAGTGCAAATACTTCAGAATTTCTTTCCATTTTGACTTTTGACTTTATCTTCTCTGTCTTCTTTTCTTCTACTTACTGAGACTGGCCCAGTTCATTCTAGAAAACTTTAAAAATTTTGATGTGAAGGCCTGCAACTTCTTCCATTTCACTGCATGACTCACCATATCTTACTTGTATTAGATCCAGCTGCCTCATACATTTAGATTATTTGCATACATCTGAAGGATATCCTTGCCTTCAAATCCTTGCCTAATAGGGAGTAACTTGGACTACTTGCTCTTCTCTTAAAACTCATTAGTCTTCCATATCTTTTCTTTGACTTTAACTGTACCTTTTAGCAATGTTTCCCTGTTTTCCTCTGTATTAAAAGATAACTTTTATAAGATCATAAGCAGGCCCACTCCAGTTTACCTCATACTTTCCAATTTTCTTCACCCGTTTCATCATGTACTTCCAGTGTAGCACTTATCACAGTTTGCTTGCACTGTATTTTTAAACTGTGTGTGTTTCAGTCCCACTAGATGTTGAACTTTCATGGGCAGCAGCTGTATGTTATTCATCTTGTATCTCCCACAAGGCTATGTTAGCAAATATTTATGGTCTTAGGTTGATTTAATGATTTAGCACAAATTAAATCATTAGATTTAAATGATGTTTCAGTTCATTTTTACCTGTATACATTTCTCCTTGTTTGATATGTAATCTTACTGCATCATCTTTTTAAAAAGAACACTTATTTTCAACTAAAACAAAAGCATATTAACTATACAAAATTTTTTTAAGACACAAAATTATTTCAACCATAACATAATTCTGTTTCTTTTTATTCTTTTTTTTATACATTTTTGTTTTAGTCTAGTCTAAAGCATATTGTATATATAATATACCCTTCTCTGATAGTCATATAATCATTCAACAAATATTAAGCAAGCACCTATCAAGAAGGTACTCTTTTAGAACTCTGGGATTACACTAATAAAGTAGTCAAAGTTACTTGCTTTCGTAAATCTTATATTGTAGTATACAATAAAAATATGTATACTAAGTGATATGATGGTAAATTCTTTGAAGAAAAATGAAGCAGTTGAATAGGGAGTATATATGTCAGGAAGAGAATTACAATTTTAAATATATTGGTTGGTATAGGAACCTTCATCAAAGTAAGTTTTGAACTAAGACCTAAATTATGAAGTGAGCTATGTGTTATCTGAGGACAAAGCATTTATTTATAGTGGTGGAACATAAATGTCCAACAAAAAGAGAAAGCTTATTATAATTTTAAAATTATCAAAATTTTATTACATAACCATAAAAATCCTATTGTCATTTAATTATAATGGCTTGGAGAATTGCTCACCATGTAGTGTTAAATAAAACTAATTTCATCCTAATGTTAAGATAGATTTTATATACATGCATATATAAATATATATGTGTAAATAAAATACACCAGAAATTAGCACCATTCTATTTACAGGGCATATTCTTAGTTTGAATTTTTTTGATGTTTTTACGTTTTTCAGTGTCCTTAATGCACCTGTATTAAGATTATAAAAAGTACTAAAAATTAATTTTAATAATATTAACTTCAGAGTCCTATCTTAATGGAATACTGGGTATTGAACTAACCCTCTCTCCATAATCAACTGTAAACCATGAAACATTTGGTTTTATTTAGCATTTAATTAGCAAAGCATAGTGCTTAGACCCTTAAAAAAAAGAAAACCCAAGAGGTAAACTCATCCTAGTATCCCTACTAAGTTCAGGGAAGCAAAGACCAAATAGCAACTAGCAGGATTGAAGAAACAGTAATTAGAGTACATGGCTACTGAAGTGGTTGGAGTTTGTGAGTCTAGGTATTGGAAAGAAGGGAGCTTCTCAGAGGTAGTTTCAGAAATCTTTATTGGGGCTTTCTCTGAATTTTTTTTTTTTTTTTTTTCTGCCTAACTACTGAACTCCACATGTCCTGGGCTACTCTCTTCAGAAAACTGGTACTGCGGCCTATAGTCAAGAGGAGATTCTGGAGGTCACACGGTGCTGTAATACTTAATCAACCAGCAAAATTCAAAAGTCCTTGCTTAGCACTCTGGGTATTAGCTGATACCTAATAAAGTCTGTAACATAGGATTAGAGCTACTATATAAATAGAGCTATTCCTACTGATTCTTAACAAAGAATAAAACTTACCTTCAGAAGTAAATGTTGATGCTGGCAGGGTAGCGCATGCCTCTAATCCCAGCAACTTGGGACGCTAAGCCAGGGGATTGCAAGTTTGAGGCCAGCCTCAGCAACTAAGAGAAGCCCTAAGCAACCTAGACCCTGTCTCAAAGTAAAATAAGACTAAAAAGGGCTGGTGATATGACTTGGTGGTAAAGCACTTCTGGGTCAATCCCCAGTACCAAAAAATTTTTTAAAAAAAGTAAAGGTGGAGTTGCCAGAAAATTAACTGTATGCTAAAATAAGATATTCTTTGGAGGAAACGCAGCCACTGAACAACATAGTACCTATGATGTTCAGATATTAAAAATTACTAAACAAGTGAAGAAACAGGAAGAAAGTAATCAATAGAAACAGGCCCAGAGATTTACAAAAATGTAGAATTAGCAACTGGGTATTTTAAATTATCTCTGTCAAATATGTTCAAGAATTTCAAGTAAAAGATTACTATGTCAGCAGAAGTGGAAATCTAAGTTAAGAAACAAGTGGAATATCTGGAACAGAAAAATGCATATCTGAAATGAAAAATTATTTAGATGTGCTTAATGGCAGATTGGAAACTACAGAAGAAAACTTTAGTGAATGCAATTACATGGACAAATAGGAAAGGGGGAGAAGGAAAAAATGAACAAGCCAGAGTGACCTATTGGCCAACATTGAGTGGTAGAACACATTTGTAAACAGAGTTCCAGAAGGAGAAGAAATATTGGAACAGAAAAATAATTGGAGGCTGTGATCATTGAAAGATTTTTTAATTTGAGGAAAACCCACAGACCCAGGGAAGTCAACAAACTCTGAGCACAGTACACAAAAGAAATCATACTAGCATATCAAGTAAAATTGCTAACAGCCAAAGATAAGGAGAATATCTCAGCATCCAAAGAGAAAACAGGAAGGAGAGGAAAGAGAGACATTATATTATAAATAAGGGAACAATAATAGAAATAATGAGAACTTCCTTGCAGAAATAATGGAAGCTGTGGAAGGCTGAGGCAGAAGGATTGCAAGTTCAGAGCCAGCCTCAGCAAAAAGCGAGGCAATTCAGTAAGACCCTGTCTCTAAATAAAATACAAAATAGGGCTAGGGATGTGGCTCAGTGGTTGAGTGTCCCTGAGTTCAATCCCCAGTGCTCCCCCCCAAAAAATAATGGCAGCTAGAAGACAGTGAAATGTCTTCTTTAAAGTGCTGACAGAAAATTAAAAATAATCTGCAACTCTATATCCAGCAAAAATACATTTCAGAAATGTTATACATTTTCAGATTAGCAAAAGCTAAAAGAATTCATCACTGCAGATGCCATAAATAATGTTTAAATAAGTCCTTCAGACTGAAAGAAACTAATACCAGTTATAAACTCAGATCTAAATAAAGGGTGAAGAGGACCAGGATTGGTCTTCCCATTAGTAAATATAAATGACTTTTTTCCTTGTTTCTTATTTTCTGTAAGAGATAGTTTCCTATGGCACACACCTATAATTATAGCAGCTCAAGAGACTGAGGCAGAACGATCACAAGTTAAAAGCCAGCCTCAGTAACTTAGCGAGGCCGGAAGCATCTTAGCTAGACCCTGTCTCAAAATAAAAATAGAAAGGGTTGGGGATGTGGTTTAGTGGTTAAGTACCCCTGGGTTCAATCCTTGGTACCCACGCCCCCCAAAAAATTCTATCATCTGTTAATGTATTATAGTTTTATAACGTGTAGTAGAAGTAAAACATATGGTATAATAGCCCAGAGGTTAGTATGAGGGTAGATTGAATTGTGTTGTTGTAAGAAGATAAAATAGCATATTATTAATTGAAGGTGGACTGTGACAGATTAAGGATATAGGTTTAATCTCTAGAGCAGTCACTAAACAAAT